>NW_026968170.1:0-120704 GCF_028390025.1 Pseudophryne corroboree | reverse complement strand
AGGCTGCCTAATACTGAAGCACCCCCAAACAACAAACCAAATGCAACAACTAGTGCAAGCATTCCTGGGGGAAGGCCTGCAGCAGATGGATTTGCATATGGTGATGTTATCCAAGCAGTGGGTCAAAGTTGGCTTCAACCCTCATCTGCATATGAAAAGAGAAAAGGGGCGTGCAGGGCATGGCGGCCTTTTGCGGTGCTTGGATGACCCCTAGATCGCATTAAACACCCCCACCCTCCTTTGGTGTGGGGCTCATGTTGGCCATGCCCCATCCCATGAAGCATTCAAGCTGATTTATTGCAGCAGCTGGGCACTGTAACAGCTCCAGAGCTGCTCTGTAAGGCAAGTAAAAGGGTGTGGGCCCTGCAGCACTACCTGTAGTTTGCATTGTGCATTGGAAGGCACAAAGTAAGCAGACGGGAGGAGAAGTCAGGATAGTCCACAAGGGTATAGAAGGGAGGGGCTCAAGAAAAAAGAAGTGGAAACAGAGAGCAAACTAGGCTGGAGAGAGACCTGAGACAAAGAGATCTGAATTATACGAGAGCCGACCAGAGGAAACACAAATTATGCAGTCAAGTGTCCCACATTTGGGGAAATCGTAGGAGCAGCACACCCAGTGTGCAATGGGTGAGCCTTGCCCTGGGAGAAGCACCTTCCTGATTATAGTATCTCACCTGGGTGTGCTGCCCCTGCGATTTCCCCAAATGTGGGAAACTTGACTGCATAATTTGTGTTTCCCCTGGTCGGCTCTCATATAATTCAGATCTCTTTGTCTCAGGTCTCTCTCCAGCCTAGTTTGCTGTCTGTTTCCACTTCTTTTTTCTTGAGCCCCTCCCTTCTATACCCTTGTGGACTATCCTGAATTCTCCTCCTGTCTGCTTACTTTGTGCCTTCCAATGCACAATGCAAACTACAGGTAGTGCTGCAGGGCCCACACCCTTTTACTTGCCTTACAGAGCAGCTCTGGAGCTGTTACAGTGCCAAGCTGCTGCAAGAAATCAGCTTGAATGCTTCAGGGGCTGGGGCATGGCCAACATGAGCCCCACACCGAAGGAGGGTGGGGGTGTTTAATGCGAACTAAGGGTCATCCAAGCGCCGCAAAAGGCCGCCATGCCCTGCATACCCCTTTTCTCTTTTCATATGCAGATGAGGGTTCCAGCCAACTTTGGCCCACTGCTTGGATGACATCACTATATGCATATCCGTCTTCTGCAGACCTTCCCCCAGGAATGCTTGTACTAGTTGTTGCATTTGGTTTGTTGTTTGGGGGTGCTTCAGTATTAGGCAGCCTTCTGCCCTCCCATGTTCATCTGAAAATATGTGTTCTCACTGCAGTTGTTGTCCCCAGATGAGAGTTCCCTTGTGCTGCCTCAGTTGAATCTCCTTTACTCTAAAACTTGTAAAACTTAGCAAAAGTGTTTACTAAATAGCTGCTCGGCAAAGTTGCAATGCCGAGACTCCCCGACCAGCTGCCCAGGATGAACCCACCTTTCTAGTAGAATGGGTCTTCACCTAATTCAGTAACGGCAATCCTGCCGTGGAATGAGCATGCTGAATCTTACCACAGATCCAGCGCATAATTGTCTACATGGAAGCAGGACACCCAATCCTGTTGGGAGCATACAGGACAAACAGAGCCTCTGTTTTCCTAATCTGAACCGTTCTGGTGACATAAATTTTCAAAGTTCTGACCACAGCCAGAGACTTTGACTCAACGAAGGTGTCAGTGGCCAAAGGCACCATGTGGAAAGATGAACCACCTTCGGCAGAAATAGTTGACGTGTCCTCAATTCTGCTCTATCTTCATGAAATATCAAATAAAGGCTCTTGTGATACTGCATGGTTTGTACTGTTTTCCATGTGCTCCCAGATCTTTCAAGCAAGAAGCATGGTCAAGAAAGTTCTGTTTGAAAAGAAACAACATTTACTGTCATTGTTATAGAATTTGGGAGAAAAAACAAGAAGAAATCTGCACTGTTGACGCACTGGACAGAATGAATGAATCATAAAATATAACCTTTATTAAGTATGTATTAAAATTGGATAAATATTAATATTATTATCCCAAACTGCAGTGAAACATAAAGGTTAAAATCACAGAACTAACATACATGTGCATAAGAAGAATAAAGAGATGTGAAAAAAAGGTTTAAAAAGCGTGTCCGTGTGTGATTATTTTTGAAGGCACAACCCTGGCGGGGTTGTTTATATAGATTTATATGTTGCTAATAATCACTTTCTAGCGTAATGTTATTAAATAGCTGTTAGTATCTATGTCGTCAGGTACCACTGGGTCGTATCCTATATACTCCTGTGGGAAACTTGACTGCATAATTTGTGTTTCCCCTGGTCGGCTCTCGTATAATTCAGATCTCTTTGTCTCAGGTCTCTCTCCAGCCTAGTTTGCTGTCTGTTTCCACTTCTCTTTTCTTGAGCCGCTGCCTTCTATGCCCTTGTGCACTCTCCAGACTTCTCCTGTCTGCTTACTTTGTGCCTTCCAACGCACAATGCAAACTACAGGTAGTGCTGCAGGGCCCACACCCTTTTACTTGCCTTACAGAGCAGCTCTGGAGCTGTTACAGTGCCCAGCTGCAGCAAGAAATCAGCTTGAATGCTTCAGGGGCTGGGGCATAGCCAACATGAGCCCCACACCGTCGGAGGGTGGAGGTGTTTAATGCAAACTAGGGGTCAGCCAAGCGCCGCAAAAGGCCGCCATGCCCTGCATGCCCCTTTTCTCTTTTCATATGCAGACGAGGGTTGAAGCCAACTTTGACCCACTGCTTGGATGACATCACCATATGCAAATCCATCTGCGGCAGGCCTTCCCCCAGGAATGCTTGCACTAGTTGTTGCATTTGGTTTGTTGTTTGGGGGTGCTTCAGTATTAGGCAGCCTTCTGCCCTCCCATGTTCATCTGAAAATATGTGTTCTCCCTGCAGTTGTTGTCCCCAGATGAGAGTTCCCTTGTGCTGCCTCAGTTGAATCTCCTTTACTTGACAGAGATGTGCCTGAGCAGCGGCCCTCCCCAGCCCTATCCCAAATCATACTTATTTTGCATAGGAGATACCATGGTCATGAAGATTGTTCTCCCAGGGTTAGGTTCATTCATTGCGTTCTGGGTATGCTGACCTCTGTGATTTCCCCAAATGTGGGAAACTCAAATGCATTATTTGTGGTAGTGGGGGACTGTGTTTGTGCTTTCCTCTGGTCAGCTCTGGTAAAAGTCAGATTTCTTTGTCTCAGATCTTCCTCTAGCCTTGTTCTTCTTTCAAGAGTTCCCTTGTGCTGCCTCAGTTGGATCTCCTTCACTTGACAGGGGGGTGCCCGAGCAGCGACCCTCCCCAGCTCTAGCCCAACTCCTACTTACCTGCCAGGTGAGATACTATGATCATGAAGTTGCTTCTCCCAGGGCAAGGCTCACCCATTGCACTCTGGGTGTGCTGCCCCTGCGATTTCCCCAAATATGGGAAACTTGATTGCATAATTTGTGTTTCCCCTAGTCGGCTCTCATATAATTCAGATCTCTTTGTCTCAGGTCTCTCTCCAGCCTAGTTTGCTGTCTGTTTCCACTTCTTTTTTCTTGAGCCCCTCCCTTCTATACCCTTGTGCACTATCCTGACTTCTCCTCCTGTCTGCTTACTTTGTGCCTTCCGATGCACAATGCAAACTACAGGTAGTGCTGCAGGGCCCACACCCTTTTACTTGCCTTACAGAGCAGCTCTGGAGCTGTTACAGTGCCAAGCTGCTGCAAGAAATCAGCTTGAATGCTTCAGGGGCTGGGGCATGGCCAACATGAGCCCCACACCGAAGTAGGGTGGGGGTGTTTAATGCGAACTAAGGGTCATCCAAGCGCCGCAAAAGGCCGCCATGCCCTGCATACCCCTTTTCTCTTTTCATATGCAGATGAGGGTTCCAGCCAACTTTGGCCCACTGCTTGGATGACATCACTGTATGCAAATCCGTCTTCTGCAGACCTTCCCCCAGGAATGCTTGTACTAGTTGTTGCATTTGGTTTGTTGTTTGGGGGTGCTTCAGTATTAGGCAGCCTTCTGCCCTCCCATGTTCATCTGAAAATATGTGTTCTCCCGGCAGTTGTTGTCCCCAGATGAGAGTTCCCTTGTGCTGCCTCAGTTGAATCTCCTTTACTTGACAGAGATGTGCCTGAGCAGCGGCCCTCCCCAGCCCTATCCCAAATCATACTTATTTTGCATAGGAGATACCATGGTCATAAAGATTGTTCTCCCAGGGTGAGGTTCATTTAATTGCATTCTGGGTATGCTGACCCCTGTGATTTCCCCAAATGTGGGAAACTCAACTGCATTATTTGTGGTAGTGGGGGACTGTGTTTGTGTTTTCCTCTGGTCAGCTCTGGTAAAAGTCAGATTTCTTTGTCTCAGATCTTCCTCTAGCCTTGTTCTTCTTTCGAGAGTTCCATTGTGCTGCCTCAGTTTGATCTCCTTCACTTGACAGGGGGGTACCCGAGCAGCGACCCTCCCCAGCTCTAGCCCAACTCCTACATAACTGCCAGGTGAGATACTATGATCATGAAGGTGCTTCTCCCAGGGCAAGGCTCACCCATTGCACTCTGGGTGTGCTGCTCCTGCGATTTCCCCAAATGTGGGAAACTTGACTGCATAATTTGTGTTTCCCCTGGTCGGCTCTCGTATAATTCAGATCTCTTTGTCTCAGGTCTCTCTCCAGCCTAGTTTGCTGTCTGTTTCCACTTCTCTTTTCTTGAGCCGCTGCCTTCTATGCCCTTGTGCACTCTCCTGACTTCTCCTGTCTGCTTACTTTGTGCCTTCCAACGCACAATGCAAACTACAGGTAGTGCTGCAGGGCCCACACCCTTTTACTTGCCTTTCAGAGCAGCTCTGGAGCTGTTACAGTGCCCAGCTGCTGCAAGAAATCAGCTTGAATGCTTCAGGGGCTGGGGCATAGCCAACATGAGCCCCACACCGACGGAGGGTGGAGGTGTTTAATGCGAACTAAGGGTCATCCAAGCGCCGCAAAAGGCCGCCATGCCCTGCATACCCCTTTTCTCTTTTCATATGCAGATGAGGGTTCCAGCCAACTTTGGCCCACTGCTTGGATGACATCACCGTATGCAAATACGTCTTCTGCAGACCTTCCCCCAGGAATGCTTGTACTAGTTGTTGCATTTGGTTTGTTGTTTGGGGTGCTTCAGTATTAGGCAGCCTTCTGCTCTCCCATGTTCATCTGAAAATATGTGTTCTCCCTGCAGTTGTTGTCCCCAGATGAGAGTTCTCTTGTGCTGCCTCAGTTGAATCTCCTTTACTTGACAGAGATGTGCCTGAGCAGCGGCCCTCCCCAGCCCTATCCCAAATCATACTTATTTTGCATAGGAGATACCATGGTCATGAAGATTGTTCTTCCAGGGTGAGGTTCATTCATTGCATTCTGGGTATGCTGACCCCTGTGATTTCCCCAAATGTGGGAAACTCGACTGCATTATTTGTGGTAGTGGGGGACTGTGTTTGTGCTTTCCTCTGGTCAGCTCTGGTAAAAGTCAGATTTCTTTGTCTCAGATCTTCCTCTAGCCTTGTTCTTTTTTTGAGAGTTTCCTTGTGCTGCCTCAGTTGGATTTCCTTCACTTGACAGGGGGGTGCCCGAGCAGCGACCCTCCCCAGCTCTAGCCCAACTCCTACTTACCTGCCAGGTGAGATACTATGATCAGGAAGGTGCTTCTCCCAGGGCAAGGCTCACCCATTGCACTCTGGGTGTGCTGCTCCTACGATTTCCCCAAATGTGGGACACTTGACTACATAATTTGTGTTTCCTCTGGTTGGCTACTCGTATAATTCAGATCTCTTTGTCTCAGGTCTCTCTCCAGCCTAGTTTGCTGTCTGTTTCCACTTCTCTTTTCTTGAGCCCCTGCCCTTGCCCTTGTGCACTCTCCTGACTTCTCCTGTCTGCTTACTTTGTGCCTTCCAACGCACAATGCAAACTACAGGTAGTGCTGCAGGGCCAACACCCTTTTACTTGCCTTACAGAGCAGCTCTGGAGCTGTTACAGTGCCCAGCTGCTGCAAGAAATCAGCTTGAATGCTTCAGGGGCTGGGGCATAGCCAACATGAGCCCCACACCGACGGAGGGTGGAGGTGTTTAATGCGAACTAAGGGTCATCCAAGCGCCGCAAAAGGCCGCCATGCCCTGCATACCCCTTTTCTCTTTTCATATGCAGATGAGGGTTCCAGCCAACTTTGGCCCACTGCTTGGATGACATCACCGTATGCAAATCCGTCTTCTGCAGACCTTTTCCCAGGAATGCTTGTACTAGTTGTTGCATTTGGTTTGTTGTTTGGGGGTGCTTCAGTATTAGGCAGCCTTCTGCTCTCCCATGTTCATCTGAAAATATGTGTTCTCCCTGCAGTTGTTGTCCCCAGATGAGAGTTCCCTTGTGCTGCCTCAGTTGAATCTCCTTTACTTGACAGAGATGTGCCTGAGCAGCGGCCCTCCCCAGCCCTATCCCAAATCATACTTATTTTGCATAGGAGATACCATTGTCATGAAGATTGTTCTCCCAGGGTGAGGTTCATTCATTGCATTCTGGGTATGCTGACCCCTGTCATTTCCCCAAATGTGGGAAACTCGACTGCATTATTTGTGGTAGTGGGGGACTGTGTTTGTGCTTTCCTCTGGTCAGCTCTGGTAAAAGTCAGATTTCTTTGTCTCAGATCTTCCTCTAGCCTTGTTCTTTTTTCGAGAGTTTCCTTGTGCTGCCTCAGTTGGATCTCCTTCACTTGACAGGGGGGTGCCCGAACAGCGACCCTCCCCAGCTCTAGCCCAACTCCTACTTACCTGCCAGGTGAGATACTATGATCAGGAAGGTGTTTCTCCCAGGGCAAGGCTCACCCAATGCACTCTGGGTGTGCTGCTCCTACGATTTCCCCAAATGTGGGACACTTGATTACATAATTTGTGTTTCCTCTGGTCGGCTCTCGTATAATTCAGATCTCTTTGTCTCAGGTCTCTCTCCAGCCTAGTTTGCTGTCTGTTTCCACTTCTCTTTTCTTGAGCCGCTCCCTTCTATGCCCTTGTGCACTATCCTGACTTCTCCCGTCTGCTTACTTTGTGCCTTCCAACGCACAATGCAAACTACAGGTAGTGCTGCAGGGCCCACACCCTTTTACTTGCTTTACAGAGCAGCTCTGGAGCTGTTACAGTGCCCAGCTGCTGCAAGAAATCAGCTTGAATGCTTCAGGGGCTGGGGCATAGCCAACATGAGCCCCACACCGAAGGAAGGTGGAGGTGTTTAATGCAAACTAGGGGTCATCCAAGCGCCGCAAAAGGCCGCCATGCCCTGCACACCCCTTTTTTATTTTCATATGCAGACGAGGGTTGAAGCCAACTTTGACCCACTGCTTGGATGACATCACCATATGCAAATCCATCTGCTGCAGGCCTTCCCCCAGGAATGCTTGCACTAGTAGTTGCATTTGGTTTGTTGTTTGGGGGTGCTTCAGTGTTAGGCAGCCTTCTGCCCTCCCATGTTCATCTGAAAATATGTGTTCTCCCTGCAGTTGTTGTCCCCAGATGAGAGTTCCCTTGTGTTGCCTCAGTTGAATCTCCTTTACTTGACAGAGATGTGCCTGAGCAGCGGCCCTCCCCAGCCCTATCCCAAATCATACTTATTTTGCATAGGAGATACCATGGTCATGAAGATTGTTCTCCCAGGGTGAGGTTCATTCATTGCACTCTGGGTATGCTGACCCCTGTGATTTCCCCAAATGTGGGAAACTCGACTGCATTATTTGTGGTTGTGGGGGACTGCGTTTGTGCTTTCCTCTGGTCAGCTCTGGTAAAAGTCAGATTTCTTTGTCTCAGATCTTCCTCTAGCCTTGTTCTTCTTTCGAGAGTTCCCTTGTGCTGCCTCAGTTGGATCTCCTTCACTTGACAGGGGGTGCCCGAGCAGCAATCCTCCACAGCTCTAGCCCAACTCCTACTTACCTGCCAGGTGAGATACTATGATGTTCACTGTTAGGGCAATCAGGATGTGGAATTCCCTGCCAGGGAAGGTGGTAATGGCGGACTCTGTAATTGGATTTAAAAAAGGAATGGATACATTTCTGAATGAAAAAGCTATCCAATGTTATAATACTTAAAATATCAACATGGTTAATCCGGGGGTAACATGAGTTATAGTAGCTAACTAGTCATAAAACATTATTCAGCAAGTATGTAGAATCATCACAACTTAAAACAGGTTGAACACGATGGGCAATTTGCCTCTATTCAACCTCAAAAACTATGTTACTATATGTTACTATATTACTATGTTACTGTAGTATACAGAACACCACAATGTAATGAGCAGTGATAGTGAGCACTGATGAGGATACTAGAACTGACACTGAGCAGCAAGATGCAGCACTGGACTATTAGTAATGTACTGTAGTATGCTGAGCACCACAATGCAGCACAAGACAATGAGCAGTGATACTGAGCACTGATGAGGATACTACTGAGAACTGACACTGAGCAGGAGAGACACACTACTAGTATTACTGAGCAGCAATAAGTAACCACTGATACTGAGCACTGATATTGAGATTTCCACTGAGAGAACATAGCCACGTCCTCTCCGCTCTCTCTTCAATGCACGAGTAAAAATGGCGGCAACGCGCAGCTCTTTATATGGAATCCGAATCTCGAGAGAATCCGACAGCGGGATGATGACATTTTCCCTTGTTCAGGTTTTCCGAGTCAGGCGGGAACAACCGAGCCTGCCTCGGACCAGTGTAAACCACGTGGAGTTCGTCGGGAATTCGGTTCTCGGAGAACCGAACCCGCTCCTCTCTACCTTATACCCATCAATTTTTTTATTTTCAATCTAAGCCCCTGCAGTTTTCTGTAAGCATCTGCTTCGCTATGATGATCAACAAGTCACAAGGGCAAACACTCAGGGCTTGAGGCGTAGATCTTAGGACCAGCTGCTACAAGCATGGCAGAGGTGTCACTATCACTGGTGACACCCAGAGAGGTGGCGAAGGAGATTGTAATGCAGTGCGCGCAGATAAGCAGCGCAATGGTAAAAAGGAGGCATGGTTTCATAGGTAGGGGCGTGGCCTGGTGGCCTGAATCTACATTTTGTTGCTCCGGGTGTCCCGGGGGTTGGGGGCTGCACCCGGGGACTAGTGTGTGTGCGGTGCTGGCTCCTGCACAGTGACAGGGCATGGCCACCCAGCATGACGCCTCCATTCTTGACCATGCTGTAATTGCAGTCGCACTGCAGTTCAGCGTGATCATAAAAAATGGTGTAGCCTCCTGCTGGTGCAGACTGTATGTGCGCGCAGGAAGCCGCCACCATTTTTGTGATCACAGCGGCTGAATGTGATGTCATACAGCCGCTGTGACCACGCCCCCTGTGTCTCCTCCGTTGCAGACCCCATTTTGAAGCCTTGCCCCCGCACCGCTCCATCCCTGACTTGGAAATGGAGTGTTGCTGACCCCCCTCTCCCCCCCCCGCCCCGATTGACAGGCAGAGGCGATCGCATTCTCTGCGGGGTGCCGCAGAAAATGCAGGCACATGCGTATGCTGTTAGCAATTTTTGCAGTTGGATCGCTTATTGTGATTGCATTCCAACCTGAATCAGGCCCTATTACCTATCACAATGCGCTGCGGGCAGTACAAAATTGGGTTAATATAGGAGTAAAACTCCCAGACCTGTGCTCCTTAACTGTACCTGGTGGCTAGTGGAGCGGCTGCCCAGTAATCAGTGTCCACGCCAGTGCGCACACGGTCCACCCCCTACGGCCACGCTCCCCTTCATCAGCGGCCTCGTGATCCGGAAGGGCGGTGTGTGTGTGACTGACCTTAGGAAGAAACTGGAGCCTCCGCTGCAGTGACCCAGCAACCAGGGCACGGGAGTATACAGCGCCGCTGGGAGTGATGAAGCTGCAGTAAAGATGTCTATTAGACCTAGCCTGCTGCAGCCCTTGTAGATTCTCATAAAACAAGTTCTTCTTTTCTTGTCAAAATTAATAGCTAAGAATAGGCTGCCTGAGGCAGGCCCCTGTTAAGTGGCCTGCTACTGAAGGCACCAACTACAAACTGAGCTCCCTGTTCATGGAAGCGGGGTTATAGAGGAGGATGCGCTGAGCATCTTGGGAACAGTCAAAAGCTTTGAGCCGGTTGGTGCCTCAGATCAAGATCCTACTCTACACCCCAATGTGAATCCTTGTGGAGTCCAGTGTACCCCACAGAAGAAATTAATGTGTCACACCCATTGGCAGCAACCTTAGAATAGCTGCTGACGGGCACAATTGAGAAAGGAAGGGGGGGGGGGACATTTGAATCCAGCACATAGATGCAATTCAAATATGTAATTTGTACCTTCCTATTTTAAAATATAATGGATGAACCTCACCCTGTGAGAACAATCTTCATGATCAAGAGATCTCATATGCAAAATAAGTATGAGTTGGGATAGGGCTGGGGAGGGTGGCTGCTCGGGCAGCCCCTCCCCCGTCAAGTTAAGGAGATTCAACTGAGGACGCACAAGGGAACTCTCGTCTGGGGACAACAACTGCAGGGAGACCACATCTGTTCAGATGAACATGGGAGGGTGGAAGGCTGCCTAATATTGAAGCACCATCAAATATCAAACCATATGCAACAACTAGTACAAGCATTCCTGGGGGAAGGTCTGCAGAAGACGGATTTGCATACGGTGATGTCATCCAAGATGTGGGCCAAAGTTGGCTGGAACCCTCATCTGCATATGAAAAGAGAAAAGGGGCATGCAGGGCATGGCGGCCTTTTGCGGTGCTTGGATGACCCCTAGTTCGCATTAAACACCCCCACCCTCCTTTGGTGTGGGGCTCATGTTGGCCATGCCCCATCCCCTGAAGCATTCAAGCTGATTTCTTGCAGCAGCTGGGCACTGTAACAGCTCCAGAGCTGTTCTGTAAGGCAAGTAAAAGGGTGTGGGCCCTGCAGCACCACCTGTAGTTCGCATTGTGCGTTGGAAGGCACAAAGTAAGCAGACGGGAGGAGAAGTCAGGATAGTGCGCAAGGGCATCCTTTTCTCTTAGTCCGTAGAGGATGCTGGGGTCACATTAAGAACCATGGGGTATAGACGGGATCCGCAAGAGACATGGGCACTTTAAGACTTTCAAAGGGTGTGAACTGGCTCCTCCTTCTATGCCCCTCCTCCAGACTCCAGTTATAGGAACTGTGCCCAGGGAGACGGACATTTCGAGGAAAGGATTTATTGTTAAACTAAGGTGAGCATCTTACCAGCTCACACCTTAAGCATGCCGCAGAACGTGGCATTCAACAGAACACAAGCCAACGGCATGAACAATTGCAGCAAAAAGCTGACCAGAACCATAACATAACATGTGTATAACCACAAGTAATAACTGCAGACACAGTATGGACTGGGACGGGTACCCAGCATCCTCTACGGACTAAGAGAAAAGGATTTACCGGTAGGTATTAAAATCCTATTTTCTCATACGACCTAGAGGATGCTGGGGTCACATTAAGAACCATGGGGTTATACCAAAGCTCTTGAACGGGTGGGAGAGTGCGTACGACTCTGCAGCACCGAATGACCCAACTTGAGGTTATCATCAGCCAAGGTATCAAACTTGTAAAACTTAGCAAAAGTGTTTACTAAATAGCTGCTCGGCAAAGTTGCAATGCCGAGACTCCCCGACCAGCTGCCCAGGATGAACCCACCTTTCTAGTAGAATGGGTCTTCACCTAATTCAGTAACGGCAATCCTGCCATGGAATGAGCATGCTGAATCTTACCACAGATCCAGCGCATAATGGTCTACATGGAAGCAGGACACCCAATCCTGTTGGGAGCATACAGGACAAACAGAGCCTCTGTTTTCCTAATCTGAACCGTTCTGGTGACATAAATTTTCAAAGTTCTGACCACAGCCAGAGACTTTGACTCAACGAAGGTGTCAGTGGCCAAAGGCACCATGTGGAAAGATGAACCACCTTCGGCAGAAATTGTTGACGTGTCCTCAATTCTGCTCTATCTTCATGAAAGATCAAATAAAGGCTCTTGTGATACTGCATGGTTTGTACTGTTTTCCATGTGCTCCCAGATCTTTCAAGCAAGTAGCATGGTCAAGAAAGTTCTGTTTGAAAAGAAACAACATTTACTGTCATTGTTATAGAATTTGGGAGAAAAAACAAGAAGAAATCTGCACTGTTGACGCACTGGACAGAATGAATGAATCATAAAATATAACCTTTATTAAGTATGTATTAAAATTGGATAAATATTAATATTATTATCCCAAACTGCAGTGAAACATAAAGGTTAAAATCACAGAACTAACATACATGTGCATAAGAAGAATAAAGAGATGTGAAAAAAAGGTTTAAAAAGCGTGTCCGTGTGTGATTATTTTTGAAGGCACAACCCTGGCGGGGTTGTTTATATAGATATATATGTTGCTAATAATCACTTTCTAGCGTAATGTTATTAAATAGCTGTTAGTATCTATGTCGTCAGGTACCACTGGGTCGTATCCTATATACTCCCTTCACTCAATAGGGGTTACCTCCCGGGAAGCCATCCCCATTGGCGAATTTGTGGGGGTGATTGAGTATAACCGGTAAGCTAACCTCCAATTTGTGGGGTGCTTAGGTAGATGGGGATCACTTATTTCTCTGTGTCCCCTAAGACTATATTCCTAAATTCAATACCACAGGGGGATAGCTTTCTATATCGGATAAGGAATCACTTGATAGGGAAATCTCTATGCATCATGGAAAGATCATATTTATTAATATCCAAACTAAAAAAATGATGAATAGCTTTAATTTAGCTGTTTAGATATAGTTAATTGGCGAGATATACCAACAGGTGCGGTTGCCTTAAGGAATATGGCAATTCCAATATAAATAGCAGCCCTCCTTCATATAATCAGCCAGATCTTATTAAATCTGGTCCAGATATAGCCGTTCAGATATACTTAATTGACAACATATATCAATCGGTGGGGTTGCCTTAAGGAATATAGCAATTCCAATTCTCATATAAATAGCAACCTTCCTTCATATATTCAGCCAGATCTTATTTAATCTGATCTAGGCGTAGGCAATAATGCTTTCCTTAGAGGTATAGCCACCTCAATTCTTATTAGGAAGCAAAGTGTCTGTCATAATGGTTTATCCAATTCATCTAAGAAATAATATATTCCATGTGTCAGAGATTCATTACTCTCTATTTACACTGTTAAAGAGTTAATTCTTATTATGTTACAGTGTAATGAAATTATCATATAGGGAGATGTGGCAATTCCATGTGCTATATATATAATAACCCTTAGTGGTCCAGATTCCACAATGAGGAATTTTCTTATAAACCGCTGAAACACACAGCTGTTTGACTGACTTCCAAATATATCTATCTCACTTTGTAACAGTCTTATGATAGAGAAACTGTTACATATTCGGTCACTTAGTTATCTAAAGGTAAACAGACTCAGTGTGAGGGTAATATAATATATCAAATGCGCTGTCAATAATCGTGGTAACTGGTGTAATAATGTGGTATATTGAGTATGCTAGTAAGGCATATAACTGCTCTCCAGCCTTTAAGTGTTACCAATCAATTTGTTACACTGTAAAGGATTTATGGTGTCCTGTTAGGACATGCAGCTGCTAGGCTGACTCAAAGATTTATCCATTTGTAACAATTATGTAACAGTTATATACATGTTACTGGTATTACATAGAAATAGTATGACACAGGCCAGCAGTCCCATGTGTCTAGATTCCACAATAGGAGATTTTCTTTGTCTTATAAACTGCTGGAACACACAGCTGCTAGACTGACTTCAAATATATATATTACTTTGTAACAGTCTTATAGTAAAGAGACTGTTACACACTGTCATTTAGTTATCTCAAGGTTAGCAGATTCTGTGTGAGGATAGTGTTCTGTTAGAACATGCAGCTGCTAGGCTGACTCATAGAAAATGTATCCATTTGTAACAAATGACACATACAGCATTAAATTAATATCTATAGCAGCCCATGTGACATCTCTACTCTTATCATAATTGTCTGGTTATTGCCAATCTGGACAGCAGGAGTGATATATATTCACTAGTCCCAATATCCCATCATATAAATATACCCACACTGATATACTTTCTTATCAAGAGTTATTAGTAGCTATCTGTATGCACTTTAGACATTGTATCTGCTAAGTGACATCATATCTAGTGTATTCCTTTCTTATAGCTCAGCTTCTATTCCCTATTAGTGGAGACTAACAGCTAACATCATAATCATATATTTTTGTTTTATAACATTTCACATGAGTCAAATACACGCGGACACGCCGTGCCCTACACGTGTGTTTCACTGCATCTATGGCAACTTACATTAAAGCTAACAAGAAAGCACACTCGTTCTGTCTTTAAACTGATAAAAGAAACCCCAAAAATATGGGGCATGCAAAAATTGAGATAAAACTCAGTTTTGCTCCTCTCCACGGAAATCTTTAATAAAAGGCGAAATATTTGTTAGTTCTGAAGAGAAACCAGAGCATGACCAAGATTCCACCTGTCGCCTGAGTGCCATGCCAGCAGTTCTCATTGAGCTCAAAGTGAGCACCCAATTTGAAAGAAAGATAGCAGATTTCTCACCAGGCTTCCCCTAGCTATAAACATGGTTTGTACTCTTTTCCATGTGTTCCCAGATCTTTCAAGCAATTAGTATAGTCAAGAAAGTTCTGTTTGAAAAGAAACAAACATTTACTGTCATTTCTATGCAAATGAGCTTACATTAAAGCACACTCGTTCTATCTTTAAACAGATAAAATAAAACCCCAATAAGATGGGGAATGCAAAATTTGAGATAAAACTCAGTTTTGCTCCTCTCCACGGAAATCTTTAGTAAAAGGCGAAAGATTTGTTCGTTCTGAAGAGAAACCAGAGCATGACCAAGATTCCACCTGTCGCCTGAGTGCCATGCCAGCAGTCCTCATTCAGCTCAAAGTGAGCACCCAATTTGAAAGAAAGAAAGCAGATTTCTCACCAGGCTTCCCCTTGCTATAAGCATGGTTTGTACTCTTTTCCATGTGCTCCCAGATCTTTCAAGCAAGTAGCATGGTCAAGAAAGTTCTGTTTGAAAAGAAACAGACATTTACTGTCATTGTTATACAAATAAACTTACAT
Organism: Pseudophryne corroboree; assembly: GCF_028390025.1. NCBI lineage: Eukaryota > Metazoa > Chordata > Amphibia > Anura > Myobatrachidae > Pseudophryne > Pseudophryne corroboree. The sequence continues at coordinate 105,526 of NW_026968170.1, read as the reverse complement.
TAAAGCCAACAAGAAAGCACACTCATTCTGTCCTTAAACTGATAAAAGAAACCCCAATAATATGGGGCATGCAAAAATTGAGATAAAACTCAGTTTTGCTCCTCTCCACGGAAATCTTTAATAAATGGCGAAAGATTTGTTCATTCTGAAGAGAAACCAGAGCATGACCAAGATTCCACCTGTCGCCTGAGTGCCATGCCAGCAGTCCTCATTCAGATCAAAGTGAGCGCCCAATTTGAAAGAAAGCAGATTTCTCACCTGGCTTCTCCTTGCTATAAGCATGGTTTGTACTGTATTCCATGTGCTCCCAGATCTTTCAAGCAAGTAGCATGGTCAAGAAAGTTCTGTTTGAAAAGAAACAAACATTTACTGTAATTTCTATGCAAATGAGCTTTCATTAAAGCACACTCATTCTATCTTTAAACCGATAAAAGAAAATCCAAAAAGATGGGGCATGCAAAAATTGAGGTAAAACTCAGTTTTGCTCCTCTCCACGGAAATCTTTAGTAAAAGGCGAAAGATTTGTTCGTTCTGAAGAGAAGCCAGAGCATGACCAAGATTTTCATCTGAAAATATGTGTTCTCCCTGCAGTTGTTGTCCCCAGATGAGAGTTCCCTTGTGCTGCCTCAGTTGAATCTCCTTTACTTGACAGAGATGTGCCTGAGCAGTGGCCCTCCCCAGCCCTATCCCAAATCATACTTATTTTGCATAGGAGATACCATGGTCATGAAGATTGTTCTCCCAGGGTGAGGTTCATTCATTGCATTCTGGGTATGCTGACCCCTGTGATTTCCCCAATGTGGGAAACTCGACTGCATTATTTGTGGTAGTGGGGGACTGTGTTTGTGCTTTCCTCTGGTCAGCTCTGGTAAAAGTCAGATTTCTTTGTCTCAGATCTTCCTCTAGCCTTGTTCTTCTTTCGAGAGTTCCCTTGTGCTGCCTCAGTTGGATCTCCTTCACTTGACAGGGGGTGCCCGAGCAGCAATCCTCCACAGCTCTAGCCCAACTCCTACTTACCTGCCAGGTGAGATACTATGATCTTCACTGTTAGGGCAATCAGAATGTGGAATTCCCTGCCAGGGAAGGTGGTAATGGCGGACTCTGTAATTGGATTTAAAAAAGGAATGGATACATTTCTGAATGAAAAAGCTATCTAAGGTTATAATACTTAAAATATCAACATGGTTAATCCGGGGGTAACATGAGTTATAGTAGCTAACTAGTCATAAAACATTATTCAGCAAGTATGTAGAATCATCACAACTTAAAACAGGTTGAACACGATGGGCAATTTGCCTCTATTCAACCTCAAAAACTATGTTACTATATGTTACTATATTACTATGTTACTGTAGTATACAGAAAACCAAAATGCAATGAACAGTGATAGTGAGCACTGATGAGGATACTAGAACTGACACTGAGCAGCAAGATGCAGCACTGGACTATTAGTAATGTACTGTAGTATGCTGAGCACCACAATGCAGCACAAGACAATGAGCAGTGATACTGAGCACTGATGAGGATACTACTGAGAACTGACACTGAGCAGGAGAGACACACTACTAGTATTACTGAGCAGCAATAAGTAACCACTGATACTGAGCACTGATATTGAGATTTCCACTGAGAGAACATAGCCACGTCCATTCCGCTCTCTCTTCAATGCACGAGTAAAAATGGCGGCAACGCGCAGCTCTTTATATGGAATCCGAATCTCGCGAGAATCCGACAGCGGGATGATGACATTTTCCCTTGTTCAGGTTTTGCGAGTCAGGCGGGAACAACCGAGCCTGCCTCGGACCAGTGTAAACAACGTGGAGTTCGTGGGGAATTCGGTTCTCGGAGAACCGAACCCGCTCCTCTCTACCTTATACCAATCAATTTTTTTATTTTCAATCTAAGCCCCTGCAGTTTTCTGTAAGCATCTGCTTCGCTATGATGATCAACAAGTCACAAGGGCAAACACTCAGGGCTTGAGGCGTAGATCTTAGGACCAGCTGCTACAAGCATGGCAGAGGTGTCACTATCACTGGTGACACCCAGAGAGGTGGCGAGGGAGATTGTAATGCAGTGCGCGCAGATAAGCAGCGCAATGGTAAAAAGGAGGCATGGTTTCATAGGTAGGGGCGTGGCCTGGTGGCCTGAATCTACATTTTGTTGCTCCGGGTGTCCCGGGGGTTGGGGGCTGCACCCGGGGACTAGTGTGTGAGCGGTGCTGGCTCCTGCACAGTGAAAGGGCATGGCCACCCAGCATGACGCCTCCCTTCTTGACCATGCTGTAATTGCAGTCGCACTGCAGTTCAGCGTGATCATAAAAAATGGTGTAGCCTCCTGCTGGTGCAGACTGTATGTGCGCGCAGGAAGCCGCCACCATTTTTGTGATCACAGCGGCTGAATGTGATGTCATACAGCCGCTGTGACCACGCCCCCTGTGTCTACTCCGTTGCAGACCCCATTTTGAAGCCTTGCCCCCGCACCGCTCCATCCCTGACTTGGAAATGGAGTGTTGCTGACCCACCTATCCCCCCCCGCCCCGATTGACAGGCAGAGGCGATCGCATTCTCTGCGGGGTGCCGCAGAAAATGCAGGCACATGCGTATGCTCTTAGCAATTTTTGCAGTTGGATCGCTTATTGTGATTGCAATCCAACCTGAATCAGGCCCTATTACCTATCACAATGCGCTGCGGGCAGTACAAAATTGGGTTAATATAGGAGAAAAACCCCCAGACCTGTGCTCCTTAACTGTACCTGGTGGCTAGTGGAGCGGCTGCCCAGTAATCAGTGTCCACGCCAGTGCGCACACGGTCCACCCCCTACGGCCACGCTCCCCTTCATCAGCGGCCTCGTGATCCGGAAGGGTGGTGTGTGTGTGACTGACCTTAGGATGAAACCGGACCCTCCGCTGCAGTGACCCAGCAACCAGGGCACGGGAGTATACAGCGCCGCTGGGAGTGATGAAGCTGCAGTAAAGATGTCTATTAGACCTAGCCTGCTGCAGCCCTTGTAGATTCTCATAAAACAAGTTCTTCTTTTCTTGTCAAAATTTATAGCTAAGAATAGGCTGCCTGAGGCAGGCCCCTGTTAAGTGGCCTGCTACTGAAGGCACCAACTACAAACTGAGCTCCCTGTTCATGGAAGCGGGGTTATAGAGGAGAATGCACTGAGCATCTTGGGAACAGTCAAAAGCTTTGAGCCGGTTGGTGCCTCAGATCAAGATCCTACTCTACACCCCAATGTGAATCCTTGTGGAGTCCAGTGTACCCCACAGAAGAAATTAATGTGTCACACCCATTGGCAGCAACCTTAGAATAGCTGCTGACGGGCACAATTGAGAAAGGAAGGGGGGGGGGGGGACATTTGAATCCAGCACATAAATGCAATTCAAATATGTAATTTGTACCTTTCTATTTTAAAATATAATGGATGAACCTCACCCTGTGAGAACAATCTTCATGATCAAGAGATCTCATATGCAAAATAAGTATGAGTTGGGATAGGGCTGGGGAGGGTGGCTGCTCGGGCAGCCCCTCCCCCGTCAAGTTAAGGAGATTCAACTGAGGAAGCACAAGGGAACTCTCGTCTGGGGACAACAACTGCAGGGAGACCACATCTGTTCAGATGAACATGGGAGGGTGGAAGGCTGCCTAATACTGAAGCACCATCAAATATCAAACCATATGCAACATCTAGTACAAGCCTTCCTGGGGGAAGGTCTGCAGCAGACGGATTTGCATACAGTGATGTTATTCAAGCAGTGGGCCAAAGTTGGCTGGAACCCTCATCTGCATATGAAAAGAGAAAAGGGGCGTGCAGGGCATGGCGGCCTTTTGCAGTGCTTGGATGACCCCTAGTTCTCATTAAACACCCCCACCCTCCTTTGGTGTGGGGCTCATGTTGGCCATGCCCCATCCCCTGAAGCATTCAAGCTGATTTCTTGCAGCAGCTGGGCACTGTAACAGCTCCAGAGCTGTTCTGTAAGGCAAGTAAAAGGGTGTGGGCCCTGCAGCACCACCTGTAGTTTGCATTGTGCGTTGGAAGGCACAAAGTAAGCAGACGGGAGGAGAAGTCAGGATAGTGCGCAAGGGCATCCTTTTCTCTTAGTCCGTAGAGGATGCTGGGGTCACATTAAGAACCATGGGGTATAGACGGGATCCGCAAGAGACATGGGCACTTTAAGACTATCAAAGGGTGTGAACTGGCTCCTCCCTCTATGCCCCTCCTCCAGACTCCAGTTATAGGAACTGTGCCCATGGAGACGGACATTTCGAGGAAAGGATTTATTGTTAAACTAAGGTGAGCATCTTACCAGCTCACACCTTAAGCATGCCGCAGAACGTGGCATTCAACAGAACACAAGCCAACGGCATGAATAATTGCAGCAAAAAGCTGACCAGAACCATAACACAACATGTGTATAACCACAAGTAATAACTGCAGACACAGTATGGACTGGGACGGGTGCCCAGCATCCTCTACAGACTAAGAGAAAAGGATTTACCGGTAGGTATTAAAATCCTATTTTCTCATACGACCTAGAGGATGCTGGGGTCACATTAAGAACCATGGGGTTATACCAAAGCTCTTGAACGGGTGGAAGAGTGCGTACGACTCTGCAGCACCGAATGACCCAACTTGAGGTTATCATCGGCCAAGGTATCAAACTTGTAAAACTTAGCAAAAGTGTTTACTAAATAGCTGCTCGGCAAAGTTGCAATGCCGAGACTCCCCGACCAGCTGCCCAGGATGAACCCACCTTTCTAGTAGAATGGGTCTTCACCTAATTCAGTAACGGCAATCCTGCCATGGAATGAGCATGCTGAATCTTACCACAGATCCAGCGCATAATGGTCTACATGGAAGCAGGACACCCAATCCTGTTGGGAGCATACAGGACAAACAGAGCCTCTGTTTTCCTAATCTGAACCGTTCTGGTGACATAAATTTTCAAAGTTCTGACCACAGCCAGAGACTTTGACTCAACGAAGGTGTCAGTGGCCAAAGGCACCATGTGGAAAGATGAACCACCTTCGGCAGAAATTGTTGACGTGTCCTCAATTCTGCTCTATCTTCATGAAAGATCAAATAAAGGCTCTTGTGATACTGCATGGTTTGTACTGTTTTCCATGTGCTCCCAGATCTTTCAAGCAAGTAGCATGGTCAAGAAAGTTCTGTTTGAAAAGAAACAAACATTTACTGTCATTGTTATGCAAATAAACTTACATTAAAGCTAACCAGAAAGCACACTCGTTCTGTCTTTAAACTGATAAAAGAAACCCCAATAATATGGGCATACCTCCCAACTTTGTCGGCTCGCAAAGAGGGACACACGCGCGGCGAAGTCGCACGCGCTCCCAAAAAGGGCGTGGCCTAAGTAAAAAGGGGCATGGCTTCGCGGGAGGACCCGCGATCGCGAGTCACGCCCCCGTTTTCTGCACTGAGGGGGCATGCCCAGCGCTCTGTGAGCCGCTGGCATGCCACCTCTCCCTCTGACTTCAGTGAATAGACGCTGTGCGCACAGCGACTATTCACCGCTGCTCTGCTAAGCAGGGCAGCGACAGACAGAGCCTCCCAACTGTCCTCCCCACCGCGGGACACTGCGGCCCGCAGGTGGGACAGCGGGACAGTCCCCAAAAAACGGGACTGTCCCGCGAAAATCGGGACAGTTGGGAGGTATGATATGGGGCATGCAAAAATTGAGATAAAACTCAGTTTTGCTCCTCTCCACGGAAATCTTTAGTAAAAGGCGAAAGATTTGTTCGTTCTGAAGAGAAACCAGAGCATGACCAAGATTCCACCTGTCGCCTGAGTGCCATGCCAGCAGTCCTCATTCAGCTCAAAGTGAGCACCCAATTTGAAAGAAAGAAAGCAGATTTCTCACCAGGCTTCCCCTTGCTATAAACATGGTTTGTACTCTTTTCCATGTGCTCCCAGATCTTTCAAGCAATTAGTATGGTCAAGAAAGTTCTGCTTGAAAAGAAACAGACATTTATTGTCATTGTTATGCAAATAAACTTACATTAAAGCTAACAAGAAAGCACACTCGTTCTGTCTTTAAACTGATAAAAGAAACCCCAATAATATGGGGCATGCAAAAATTGAGATAAAACTCAGTTTTGCTCCTCTCCACGGATAATCTTTAATAAAAGGCGAAAGATTTGTTCATTCTGAAGAGAAACCAGAGCATGACCAAGATTCCACCTGTCGCCTGAGTGCTGTGCCAGCAGTCCTCATTCAGATCAAAGTGAGCGCCCAATTTGAAAGAAAGCAGATTTCTCACCTGGCTTCTCCTTGCTATAAGCATGGTTTGTACTGTATTCCATGTGCTCCCAGATCTTTAAAGCAAGTAGCATTGTCAAGAAAGTTCTGTTTGAACATAAATAAACATTTACTGTCATTTCTATGCAAATGAGCTTACATTAAAGCACACTCATTCTATCTTTAAACCGGTAAAAGAAACCCCAAAAAGATGGGGCATGCAAAAATTGAGATAAAACTCGGTTTTGCTCCTCTCCACGGAAATCTTTAGTAAGAGGCGAAAGATTTGTTCGTTCTGAAGAGAAACCAGAGCATGACCAAGATTTTTATCTGAAAATATGTGTTCTCCCTGCAGTTGTTGTCCCCAGATGAGAGTTCCCTTGTGCTGCCTCAGCTGAATCTCCTTTACTTGACAGAGATGTGCCTGAGCAGCGGCCCTCCCCAGCCCTATCCCAAATCATACTTATTTTGCATAGGCGATACCATGGTCATGAAGATTGTTCTCCCAGGGTGAGGTTCATTCATTGCATTCTGGGTATGCTGACCCCTGTGATTTCCCCAAATGTGGGAAACTCGACTGCATTATTTGTGGTAGTGGGGGACTGTGTTTGTGCTTTCCTCTAGTCAGCTCTGGTAAAAGTCAGATTTATTTGTCTCAGATCTTTCTCTAGCCTTGTTCTTCTTTCGAGAGTTCCCTTGTGCTGCCTAAGTTGGATCTCTTTCACTTGACAGGGGGGTGCCCGAGTAGCGACCCTCCCCAGCTCTAGCCCAACTCCTACTTACCTGCCAGGTGAGATACTATGATCATGAAGGTGCTTCTCCCAGGGCAAGGCTCACCCATTGCACTCTGGGTGTGGTGCCCCTGCGATTTCCCCAAATGTGGGAAGCTTGACTGCATAATTTGTGTTTCCCCTGGTCGGCTCTCGTATAATTCAGATCTCTTTGTCTCAGGTCTCTCTCCAGCCTAGTTTGCTGTCTGTTTCCACTTCTTTTTTCATGAGCCCCTCCCTTTTATACCCTTGTGCACTATCCTGACTTCTCCTCTTGTCTGCTTATTTTGTGCCTTCCAATGCACAATGCAAACTACAGGTAGTGCTGCAGGGCCCACACCCTTTTACTTGCCGTACAGAGCAGCTCTGGAGCTGTTACAGTGCCCAGCTGCTGCAAGAAATCAGCTTGAATGCTTCAGGGGCTGGGGCATAGCCAACATGAGCCCCACACCGAAGGAGGGTGGAGGTGTTTAATGCGAACTAGGGGTCATCCAAGCGCCGCAAAAGGCCGCTATGCCCTGCACGCCCCTTTTCTCTTTTCATATGCATACGAGGGTTGAAGCCAACTTTGACCCACTGCTTGGATGACATCACCGTATGCAAATCCATCTGCTGCAGGCCTTCCCCCAGGAATGCTTGCACTAGTTGTTGCATTTGGTTTGTTGTTTGGGGGTGCTTCATTATTAGGCAGCCTTCTGCCCTCCCATGTTCATCTGAAAATATGTGTTCTCCCTGCAGTTGTTGTCCCCAGATGAGAGTTCCCTTGTGCTGCCTCATTTGAATCTCCTTTACTTGACAGAGATGTGCCTGAGCAGCGGCCCTCCGCAGCCATATCCCAAATCATACTTATTTTGCATAGGAGATACCATTGTTATGAAGATTGTTCTCCCAGGGTGCGGTTCATTCATTGCACTCTGGGTATGCTGACCCCTGTGATTTCCCCAAATGTGGGAAACTCGACTGCATTATTTGTGGTAGTGGTGGACTGTGTTTGTGCTTTCCTCTGGTCAGCTCTGGTAAAAGTCAGATTTCTTTGTCTCAGATCTTCCTCTAGCCTTGTTCTTCTTTCGAGAGTTCCTTTGTGCTGCCTCAGTTGGATCTCCTTCACTTGACAGGGGGGTGCCCGAGCAGCGACCCTCCCCAGCTCTAGCCCAACTCCTACTTACCTGCCAGGTGAGATACTATGATCATGAAGGTGCTTCTCCAAGGGCAAGGCTCACCCATTGCACTCTGGGTGTGCTGCTCCTGCGATTTCCCCAAATGTGGGAAACTTGACTGCATAATTTGTGTTTCCCCTGGTCAGGTCTCGTATAATTCAGATATCTTTGTCTCAGGTCTCTCTCCAGCCTAGTTTGCTGTCTGTTTCCACTTCTCTTTTCTTGAGCCGCTCCCTTCTATGCCCTTGCGCACTATCCTGACTTCTCCTCCTTTCTGCTTACTTTGTGCCTTCCAACGCACAATGCGAACTACAGGTAGTGCTGCAGGGCCCACACCCTTTTACTTGCCTTACAGAGCAGCTCTGGAGCTGTTACAGTGCCCAGCTGCTACCAGAAATCAGCTTGAATGCTTCAGGGGCTAGGGCATAGCCAACATGAGCCCCACACCGAAGGAGGGTGGAGGTGTTTAATGCAAACTAGGGGTCAGCCAAGTGCCGCAAAAGGCCACCATGCCCTGCACACCCCTTTTCTCTTTTCATATGCAGACGAGGGTTGAAGCCAACTTTGACCCACTGCTTGGATGACATCACCATATGCAAATCTATCTGCTGCAGGCCTTCCCCCAGGAATGCTTGCACTAGTTGTTGCATTTGGTTTGTTGTTTGGGGGTGCTTCAGTATTAGGCAGCCTTCTGCTCTCCCATGTTCATCTGAAAATATGTGTTCTCCCTGCAGTTGTTGTCCCCAGATGAGAGTTCCCTTGTGCTGCCTCAGTTGAATCTCCTTTACTTGACAGAGATGTGCCTGAGCAGCGGCCCTCCCCAGCCCTATCCCAAATCATACTTATTTTGCATAGGAGATACCATGGTCATAAAGATTGTTCTCCCAGGGTGAGGTTCATTCATTGCATTCTGGGTATGCTGACCCCTGTGATTTCCCCAAATGTGGGAAACTCAACTGCATTATTTGTGGTAGTGGGGGACTGTGTTTGTGTTTTCCTCTGGTCAGCTCTGGTAAAAGTCAGATTTCTTTGTCTCAGATCTTCCTCTAGCCTTGTTCTTCTTTCGAGAGTTCCATTGTGCTGCCTCAGTTTGATCTCCTTCACTTGACAGGGGGGTACCCGAGCAGCGACCCTCCCCAGCTCTAGCCCAACTCCTACATACCTGCCAGGTGAGATACTATGATCATGAAGGTGCTTCTCCCAGGGCAAGGCTCACCCATTGCACTCTGGGTGTGCTGCTCCTGTGATTTCCCCAAATGTGGGAAACTTGACTGCATAATTTGTGTTTCCCCTGGTCGGCTCTCGTATAATTCAGATCTCTTTGTCTCAGGTCTCTCTCCAGCCTAGTTTGCTGTCTGTTTCCACTTCTCTTTTCTTGAGCCGCTGCCTTCTATGCCCTTGTGCACTCTCCTGACTTCACCTGTCTGCTTACTTTGTGCCTTCCAACGCACAATGCAAACTACAGGTAGTGCTGCAGGGCCAACACCCTTTTACTTGCCTTACAGAGCAGCTCTGGAGCTGTTACAGTGCCCAGCTGCTGCAAGAAATCAGCTTGAATGCTTCAGGGGCTGGGGCATAGCCAACATGAGCCCCACACCGACGGAGGGTGGAGGTGTTTAATGCTAACTAAGGGTCATCCAAGCGCCGCAAAAGGCCGCCATGCCCTGCATACCCCTTTTCTCTTTTCATATGCAGATGAGGGTTCCAGCCAACTTTGGCCCACTGCTTGGATGACATCACCGTATGCAAATCCGTCTTCTGCAGACCTTTTCCCAGGAATGCTTGTACTAGTTGTTGCATTTGGTTTGTTGTTTGGGGGTGCTTCAGTATTAGGCAGCCTTCTGCTCTCCCATGTTCATCTGAAAATATGTGTTCTCCCTGCAGTTGTTGTCCCCAGATGAGAGTTCCCTTGTGCTGCCTCAGTTGAATCTCCTTTACTTGACAGAGATGTGCCTGAGCAGCGGCCCTCCCCAGCCCTATCCCAAATCATACTTATTTTGCATAGGAGATACAATTGTCATGAAGATTGTTCTCCCAGGGTGAAGTTCATTCATTGCATTCTGGGTATGCTGACCCCTGTGATTTCCCCAAATGTGGGAAACTCGACTGCATTATTTGTGGTAGTGGGGGACTGTGTTTGTGCTTTCCTCTGGTCAGCTCTGGTAAAAGTCAGATTTCTTTGTCTCAGATCTTCCTCTAGCCTTGTTCTTTTTTCGAGAGTTTCCTTGTGCTGCCTCAGTTGGATCTCCTTCACTTGACAGGGGGGTGCCCGAACAGCGACCCTCCCCAGCTCTAGCCCAACTCCTACTTACCTGCCAGGTGAGATACTATGATCAGGAAGGTGCTTCTCCCAGGGCAAGGCTCACCCAATGCACTCTGGGTGTGCTGCTCCTACGATTTCCCCAAATGTGGGACACTTGATTACATAATTTGTGTTTCCTCTGGTCGGCTCTCGTATAATTCAGATCTCTTTGTCTCAGGTCTCTCTCCAGCCTAGTTTGCTGTCTGTTTCCACTTCTCTTTTCTTGAGCCGCTCCCTTCTATGCCCTTGTGCACTATCCTGACTTCTCCCGTCTGCTTACTTTGTGCCTTCCAACGCACAATGCAAACTACAGGTAGTGCTGCAGGGCCCACACCCTTTTACTTGCTTTACAGAGCAGCTCTGGAGCTGTTACAGTGCCCAGCTGCTGCAAGAAATCAGCTTGAATGCTTCAGGGGCTGGGGCATAGCCAACATGAGCCCCACACCGAAGGAAGGTGGAGGTGTTTAATGCGAACTAGGGGTCATCCAAGCGCCGCAAAAGGCCGCCATGCCCTGCACACCCCTTTTTTATTTTCATATGCAGACGAGGGTTGAAGCCAACTTTGACCCACTGCTTGGATGACATCACCATATGCAAATCCATCTGCTGCAGGCCTTCCCCCAGGAATGCTTGCACTAGTAGTTGCATTTGATTTGTTGTTTGGGGGTGCTTCAGTATTAGGCAGCCTTCTGCCCTCCCATGTTCATCTGAAAATATGTGTTCTCCCTGCAGTTGTTGTCCCCAGATGAGAGTTCCCTTGTGTTGCCTCAGTTGAATCTCCTTTACTTGACAGAGATGTGCCTGAGCAGCGGCCCTCCCCAGCCCTATCCCAAATCATACTTATTTTGCATAGGAGATACCATGGTCATGAAGATTGTTCTCCCAGGGTGAGGTTCATTCATTGCACTCTGGGTATGCTGACCCCTGTGATTTCCCCAAATGTGGGAAACTCGACTGCATTATTTGTGGTAGTGGGGGACTGCGTTTGTGCTTTCCTCTGGTCAGCTCTGGTAAAAGTCAGATTTCTTTGTCTCAGATCTTCCTCTAGCCTTGTTCTTCTTTCGAGAGTTCCCTTGTGCTGCCTCAGTTGGATCTCCTTCACTTGACAGGGGGTGCCCGAGCAGCAATCCTCCACAGCTCTAGCCCAACTCCTACTTACCTGCCAGGTGAGATACTATGATCTTCACTGTTAGGGCAATCAGGATGTGGAATTCCCTGCCAGGGAAGGTGGTAATGGCGGACTCTGTAATTGGATTTAAAAAAGGAATGGATACATTTCTGAATGAAAAAGCTATCCAAGGTTATAATACTTAAAATATCAACATGGTTAATCCGGGGGTAACATGAGTTATAGTAGCTAACTAGTCATAAAACATTATTCAGCAAGTATGTAGAATCATCACAACTTAAAACAGGTTGAACACGATGGGCAATTTGCCTCTATTCAACCTCAAAAACTATGTTACTATATGTTACTATATTACTATGTTACTGTAGTATACAGAAAACCAAAATGCAATGAACAGTGATAGTGAGCACTGATGAGGATACTAGAACTGACACTGAGCAGCAAGATGCAGCACTGGACTATTAGTAATGTACTGTAGTATGCTGAGCACCACAATGCAGCACAAGACAATGAGCAGTGATACTGAGCACTGATGAGGATACTACTGAGAACTGACACTGAGCAGGAGAGACACACTACTAGTATTACTGAGCAGCAATAAGTAACCACTGATACTGAGCACTGATATTGAGATTTCCACTGAGAGAACATAGCCACGTCCTCTCCGCTCTCTCTTCAATGCACGAGTAAAAATGGCGGCAACGCGCAGCTCTTTAGATGGAATCCGAATCTCGCGAGAATCCGACAGCGGGATGATGACATTTTCCCTTGTTCAGGTTTTCCGAGTCAGGCGGGAACAACCGAGCCTGCCTCGGACCAGTGTAAACCACGTGGAGTTCGTCGGGAATTCGGTTCTCGGAGAACCGAACCCGCTCCTCTCTACCTTATACCCATCAATTTTTTTATTTTCAATCTAAGCCCCTGCAGTTTTCTGTAAGCATCTGCTTCGCTATGATGATCAACAAGTCACAAGGGCAAACACTCAGGGCTTGAGGCGTAGATCTTAGGACCAGCTGCTACAAGCATGGCAGAGGTGTCACTATCACTGGTGACACCCAGAGAGGTGGCGAGGGAGATTGTAATGCAGGGCGCGCAGATAAGCAGTGCAATGGTAAAAAGGAGGCATGGTTTCATAGGTAGGGGCGTGGCCTGGTGGCCTGAATCTACATTTTGTTGCTCCGGGTGTCCCGGGGGTTGGGGGCTGCACCCGGGGACTAGTGTGTGTGCGGTGCTGGCTCCTGCACAGTGACAGGGCATGGCCACCCAGCATGACGCCTCCATTCTTGACCATGCTGTAATTGCAGTCGCACTGCAGTTCAGCGTGATCATAAAAAATGGTGTAGCCTCCTGCTGGTGCAGACTGTATGTGCGCGCAGGAAGCCGCCACCATTTTTGTGATCACAGTGGCTGAATGTGATGTCATACAGCCGCTGTGACCACGCCCCCTGTGTCTCCTCCGTTGCAGACCCCATTTTGAAGCCTTGCCCCCGCACCGCTCCATCCCTGACTTGGAAATGGAGTGTTGCTGACCCCCCTCTCCCCCCCCCCGCCCCGATTGACAGGCAGAGGCGATCGCATTCTCTGCGGGGTGCCGCAGAAAATGCAGGCACATGCGTATGCTGTTAGCAAATTTTGCAGTTGGATCGCTTATTGTGATTGCATTCCAACCTGAATCAGGCCCTATTACCTATCACAATGCGCTGCGGGCAGTACAAAATTGGGTTAATATAGGAGTAAAACTCCCAGACCTGTGCTCCTTAACTGTACCTGGTGGCTAGTGGAGCGGCTGCCCAGTAATCAGTGTCCACGCCAGTGCGCACACGGTCCACCCCCTACGGCCACGCTCCCCTTCATCAGCGGCCTCGTGATCCGGAAGGGCGGTGTGTGTGTGACTGACCTTAGGAAGAAACTGGAGCCTCCGCTGCAGTGACCCAGCAACCAGGGCACGGGAGTATACAGCGCCGCTGGGAGTGATGAAGCTGCAGTAAAGATGTCTATTAGACCTAGCCTGCTGCAGCCCTTGTAGATTCTCATAAAACAAGTTCTTCTTTTCTTGTCAAAATTAATAGCTAAGAATAGGCTGCCTGAGGCAGGCCCCTGTTAAGTGGCCTGCTACTGAAGGCACCAACTACAAACTGAGCTCCCTGTTCATGGAAGCGGGGTTATAGAGGAGGATGCGCTGAGCATCTTGGGAACAGTCAAAAGCTTTGAGCCGGTTGGTGCCTCAGATCAAGATCCTACTCTACACCCCAATGTGAATCCTTGTGGAGTCCAGTGTACCCCACAGAAGAAATTAATGTGTCACACCCATTGGCAGCAACCTTAGAATAGCTGCTGATGGGCACAATTGAGAAAGGAAGGGGGGGGGGGGGGACATTTGAATCCAGCACATAGATGCAATTCAAATATGTAATTTGTACCTTCCTATTTTAAAATATAATGGATGAACCTCACCCTGTGAGAACAATCTTCATGATCAAGAGATCTCATATGCAAAATAAGTATGAGTTGGGATAGGGCTGGGGAGGGTGGCTGCTCGGGCAGCCCCTCCCCCGTCAAGTTAAGGAGATTCAACTGAGGACGCACAAGGGAACTCTCGTCTGGGGACACCAACTGCAGGGAGACCACATCTGTTCAGATGAACATGGGAGGGTGGAAGGCTGCCTAATATTGAAGCACCATCAAATATCAAACCATATGCAACAACTAGTACAAGCATTCCTGGGGGAAGGTCTGCAGAAGACGGATTTGCATACGGTGATGTCATCCAAGATGTGGGCCAAAGTTGGCTGGAACCCTCATCTGCATATGAAAAGAGAAAAGGGGCATGCAGGGCATGGCGGCCTTTTGCGGTGCTTGGATGACCCCTAGTTCGCATTAAACACCCCCACCCTCCTTTGGTGTGGGGCTCATGTTGGCCATGCCCCATCCCCTGAAGCATTCAAGCTGATTTCTTGCAGCAGCTGGGCACTGTAACAGCTCCAGAGCTGTTCTGTAAGGCAAGTAAAAGGGTGTGGGCCCTGCAGCACCACCTGTAGTTCGCATTGTGCGTTGGAAGGCACAAAGTAAGCAGACGGGAGGAGAAGTCAGGATAGTGCGCAAGGGCATCCTTTTCTCTTAGTCCGTAGAGGATGCTGGGGTCACATTAAGAACCATGGGGTATAGACGGGATCCGCAAGAGACATGGGCACTTTAAGACTTTCAAAGGGTGTGAACTGGCTCCTCCCTCTATGCCCCTCCTCCAGACTCCAGTTATAGGAACTGTGCCCAGGGAGACGGACATTTCGAGGAAAGGATTTATTGTTAAACTAAGGTGAGCATCTTACCAGCTCACACCTTAAGCATGCCGCAGAACGTGGCATTCAACAGAACACAAGCCAACGGCATGAACAATTGCAGCAAAAAGCTGACCAGAACCATAACATAACATGTGTATAACCACAAGTAATAACTGCAGACACAGTATGGACTGGGACGGGTGCCCAGCATCCTCTACGGACTAAGAGAAAAGGATTTACCAGTAGGTATTAAAATCCTATTTTCTCATACGACCTAGAGGATGCTGGGGTCACATTAAGAACCATGGGGTTATACCAAAGCTCTTGAACGGGTGGGAGAGTGCGTACGACTCTGCAGCACCGAATGACCCAACTTGAGGTTATCATCAGCCAAGGTATCAAACTTGTAAAACTTAGCAAAAGTGTTTACTAAATAGCTGCTCGGCAAAGTTGCAATGCCGAGACTCCCCGACCAGCTGCCCAGGATGAACCCACCTTTCTAGTAGAATGGGTCTTCACCTAATTCAGTAATGGCAATCCTGCCATGGAATGAGCATGCTGAATCTTACCACAGATCCAGCGCATAATGGTCTACATGGAAGCAGGACACCCAATCCTGTTGGGAGCATACAGGACAAACAGAGCCTCTGTTTTCCTAATCTGAACCGTTCTGGTGACATAAATTTTCAAAGTTCTGACCACAGCCAGAGACTTTGACTCAACGAAGGTGTCAGTGGCCAAAGGCACCATGTGGAAAGATGAACCACCTTCGGCAGAAATTGTTGACGTGTCCTCAATTCTGCTCTATCTTCATGAAAGATCAAATAAAGGCTCTTGTGATACTGCATGGTTTGTACTGTTTTCCATGTGCTCCCAGATCTTTCAAGCAAGTAGCATGGTCAAGAAAGTTCTGTTTGAAAAGAAACAACATTTACTGTCATTGTTATAGAATTTGGGAGAAAAAACAAGAAGAAATCTGCACTGTTGACGCACTGGACAGAATGAATGAATCATAAAATATAACCTTTATTAAGTATGTATTAAAATTGGATAAATATTAATATTATTATCCCAAACTGCAGTGAAACATAAATGTTAAAATCACAGAACTAACATACATGTGCATAAGAAGAATAAAGAGATGTGAAAAAAAGGTTTAAAAAGCGTGTCCGTGTGTGATTATTTTTGAAGGCACAACCCTGGCGGGGTTGTTTATATAGATATATATGTTGCTAATAATCACTTTCTAGCGTAATGTTATTAAATAGCTGTTAGTATCTATGTCGTCAGGTACCACTGGGTCGTATCCTATATACTCCCTTCACTCAATAGGGGTTACCTCCCGGGAAGCCATCCCCATTGGCGAATTTGTGGGGGTGATTGAGTATAACCGGTAAGCTAACCTCCAATTTGTGGGGTGCTTAGGTAGATGGGGATCACTTATTTCTCTGTGTCCCCTAAGACTATATTCCTAAATTCAATACCACAGGGGGATAGCTTTCTATATCGGATAAGGAATCACTTGATAGGGAAATCTCTATGGATCATGGAAAGATCATATTTATTAATATCCAAACTAAAAAAATGATGAATAGCTTTAATTTAGCTGTTTAGATATAGTTAATTGGCGAGATATACCAACAGGTGCGGTTGCCTTAAGGAATATGGCAATTCCAATATAAATAGCAGCCCTCCTTCATATAATCAGCCAGATCTTATTAAATCTGGTCCAGATATAGCCGTTCAGATATACTTAATTGACAACATATATCAATCGGTGGGGTTGCCTTAAGGAATATAGCAATTCCAATTCTCATATAAATAGCAACCTTCCTTCATATATTCAGCCAGATCTTATTTAATCTGATCTAGGCGTAGGCAATAATGCTTTCCTTAGAGGTATAGCCACCTCAATTCTTATTAAGAAGCAAAGTGTCTGTCATAATGGTTTATCCAATTCATCTAAGAAATAATATATTCCATGTGTCAGAGATTCATTACTCTCTATTTACACTGTTAAAGAGTTAATTCTTATTATGTTACAGTGTAATGAAATTATCATATAGGGAGATGTGGCAATTCCATGTGCTATATATATAATAACCCTTAGTGGTCCAGATTCCACAATGAGGAATTTTCTTATAAACCGCTGAAACACACAGCTGTTTGACTGACTTCCAAATATATCTATCTCACTTTGTAACAGTCTTATGATAGAGAAACTGTTACATATTCGGTCACTTAGTTATCTAAAGGTAAACAGACTCAGTGTGAGGGTAATATAATATATCAAATGCGCTGTCAATAATCGTGGTAACTGGTGTAATAATGTGGTATATTGAGTATGCTAGTAAGGCATATAACTGCTCTCCAGCCTTTAAGTGTTACCAATCAATTTGTTACACTGTAAAGGATTTATGGTGTCCTGTTAGGACATGCAGCTGCTAGGCTGACTCAAAGATTTATCCATTTGTAACAATTATGTAACAGTTATATACATGTTACTGGTATTACATAGAAATAGTATGACACAGGCCAGCAGTCCCATGTGTCTAGATTCCACAATAGGAGATTTTCTTTGTCTTATAAACTGCTGGAACACACAGCTGCTAGACTGACTTCAAATATATATATTACTTTGTAACAGTCTTATAGTAAAGAGACTGTTACACACTGTCATTTAGTTATCTCAAGGTTAGCAGATTCTGTGTGAGGATAGTGTTCTGTTAGAACATGCAGCTGCTAGGCTGACTCATAGAAAATGTATCCATTTGTAACAAATGACACATACAGCATTAAATTAATATCTATAGCAGCACATGTGACATCTCTACTCTTATCATAATTGTCTGGTTATTGTCAATCTGGACAGCAGGAGTGATATATATTCACTAGTCCCAATATCCCATCATATAAATATACCCACACTGATATACTTTCTTATCAAGAGTTATTAGTAGCTATCTGTATGCACTTTAGACATTGTAATTGCTAAGTGACATCATATCTAGTGTATTCCTTTCTTATAGCTCAGCTTCTATTCTCTATTAGTGGAGACTAACAGCTAACATCATAATCATATATTTTTGTTTTATAACATTTCACATGAGTCAAATACACGCGGACACGCCGTGCCCTACACATGTGTTTCACTGCATCTATGGCAACTTACATTAAAGCTAACAAGAAAGCACACTCGTTCTGTCTTTAAACTGATAAAAGAAACCCCAATAATATGGGGCATGCAAAAATTGAGATAAAACTCAGTTTTGCTCCTCTCCACGGAAATCTTTAATAAAAGGCGAAATATTTGTTAGTTCTGAAGAGAAACCAGAGCATGACCAAGATTCCACCTGTCGCCTGAGTGCCATGCCAGCAGTTCTCATTGAGCTCAAAGTGAGCACCCAATTTGAAAGAAAGAAAGCAGATTTCTCACCAGGCTTCCCCTAGCTATAAACATGGTTTGTACTCTTTTCCATGTGTTCCCAGATCTTTCAAGCAATTAGTATAGTCAAGAAAGTTCTGTTTGAAAAGAAACAAACATTTACTGTCATTTCTATGCAAATGAGCTTACATTAAAGCACACTCGTTCTATCTTTAAACAGATAAAATAAAACCCCAATAAGATGGGGCATGCAAAATTTGAGATAAAACTCAGTTTTGCTCCTCTCCACGGAAATCTTTAGTAAAAGGCGAAAGATTTGTTCGTTCTGAAGAGAAACCAGAGCATGACCAAGATTCCACCTGTCGCCTGAGTGCCATGCCAGCAGTCCTCATTCAGCTCAAAGTGAGCACCCAATTTGAAAGAAAGAAAGCAGATTTCTCACCAGGCTTCCCCTTGCTATAAGCATGGTTTGTACTCTTTTCCATGTGCTCCCAGATCTTTCAAGCAAGTAGCATGGTCAAGAAAGTTCTGTTTGAAAAGAAATAGACATTTACTATCATTGTTATACAAATAAACTTACATTAAAGCCAACAAGAAAGCACACTCGTTCTGTCTTTAAACTGATAAAAGAAACCCCAATAATATGGGGCATGCAAAAATTGAGATAAAACTCAGTTTTGCTCCTCTCCACGGAAATCTTTAATAAAAGGCGAAAGATTTGTTCATTCTGAAGAGAAACCAGAGCATGACCAAGATTCCACCTGTCGCCTGAGTGCCATGCCAGCAGTCCTCATTCAGATCAAAGTGAGCGCCCAATTTGAAAGAAAGCAGATTTCTCACCTGGCTTCTCCTTGCTATAAGCATGGTTTGTACTGTATTCCATGTGCTCCCAGATCTTTCAAGCAAGTAGCATGGTCAAGAAAGTTCTGTTTGAAAAGAAACAAACATTTACTGTAATTTCTATGCAAATGAGCTTTCATTAAAGCACACTCATTCTATCTTTAAACCGATAAAAGAAAATCCAAAAAGATGGGGCATGCAAAAATTGAGGTAAAACTCAGTTTTGCTCCTCTCCACGGAAATCTTTAGTAAAAGGCGAAAGATTTGTTCGTTCTGAAGAGAAACCAGAGCATGACCAAGATTTTCATCTGAAAATATGTGTTCTCCCTGCAGTTGTTGTCCCCAGATGAGAGTTCCCTTGTGCTGCCTCAGTTGAATCTCCTTTACTTGACAGAGATGTGCCTGAGCAGCGGCCCTCCCCAGCCCTATCCCAAATCATACTTATTTTGCATAGGAGATACCATGGTCATGAAGATTGTTCTCCCAGGGTGAGGTTCATTCATTGCATTCTGGGTATGCTGACCCCTGTGATTTCCCCAAATGTGGGAAACTCGACTGCATTATTTGTGGTAGTGGGGGACTGTGTTTGTGCTTTCCTCTGGTCAGCTCTGGTAAAAGTCAGATTTCTTTGTCTCAGATCTTCCTCTAGCCTTGTTCTTCTTTCGAGAGTTCCCTTGTGCTGCCTCAGTTGGATCTCCTTCACTTGACAGGGGGTGCCCGAGCAGCAATCCTCCACAGCTCTAGCCCAACTCCTACTTACCTGCCAGGTGAGATACTATGATCTTCACTGTTAGGGCAATCAGGATGTGGAATTCCCTGCCAGGGAAGGTGGTAATGGCGGACTCTGTAATTGGATTTAAAAAAGGAATGGATACATTTCTGAATGAAAAAGCTATCTAAGGTTATAATACTTAAAATATCAACATGGTTAATCCGGGGGTAACATGAGTTATAGTAGCTAACTAGTCATAAAACATTATTCAGCAAGTATGTAGAATCATCACAACTTAAAACAGGTTGAACACGATGGGCAATTTGCCTCTATTCAACCTCAAAAACTATGTTACTATATGTTACTATATTACTATGTTACTGTAGTATACAGAAAACCAAAATGCAATGAACAGTGATAGTGAGCACTGATGAGGATACTAGAACTGACACTGAGCAGCAAGATGCAGCACTGGACTATTAGTAATGTACTGTAGTATGCTGAGCACCACAATGCAGCACAAGACAATGAGCAGTGATACTGAGCACTGATGAGGATACTACTGAGAACTGACACTGAGCAGGAGAGACACACTACTAGTATTACTGAGCAGCAATAAGTAACCACTGATACTGAGCACTGATATTGAGATTTCCACTGAGAGAACATAGCCACGTCCATTCCGCTCTCTCTTCAAAGCACGAGTAAAAATGGCGGCAACAAGCAGCTCTTTATATGGAATCCGAATCTCGCGAGAATCCGACAGCGGGATGATGACATTTTCCCTTGTTCAGGTTTTCCGAGTCAGGCGGGAACAACCGAGCCTGCCTCGGACCAGTGTAAACAACGTGGAGTTCGTGGGGAATTCGGTTCTCGGAGAACCGAACCCGCTCCTCTCTACCTTATACCCATCAATTTTTTTATTTTCAATCTAAGCCCCTGCAGTTTTCTGTAAGCATCTGCTTCGCTATGATGATCAACAAGTCACAAGGGCAAACACTCAGGGCTTGAGGCGTAGATCTTAGGACCAGCTGCTACAAGCATGGCAGAGGTGTCACTATCACTGGTGACACCCAGAGAGGTGGCGAGGGAGATTGTAATGCAGTGCGCGCAGATAAGCAGCGCAATGGTAAAAAGGAGGCATGGTTTCATAGGTAGGGGCGTGGCCTGGTGGCCTGAATCTACATTTTGTTGCTCCGGGTGTCCCGGGGGTTGGGGGCTGCACCCAGGGACTAGTGTGTGAGCAGTG
Organism: Pseudophryne corroboree; assembly: GCF_028390025.1. Lineage (NCBI taxonomy): Eukaryota > Metazoa > Chordata > Amphibia > Anura > Myobatrachidae > Pseudophryne > Pseudophryne corroboree. The sequence continues at coordinate 84,445 of NW_026968170.1, read as the reverse complement.
CTGGCTCCTGCACAGTGAAAGGGCATGGCCACCCAGCATGACGCCTCCCTTCTTGACCATGCTGTAATTGCAGTCGCACTGCAGTTCAGCGTGATCATAAAAAATGGTGTAGCCTCCTGCTGGTGCAGACTGTATGTGCGCGCAGGAAGCCGCCACCATTTTTGTGATCACAGCGGCTGAATGTGATGTCATACAGCCGCTGTGACCACGCCCCCTGTGTCTCCTCCGTTGCAGACCCCATTTTGAAGCCTTGCCCCCGCACCGCTCCATCCCTGACTTGGAAATGGAGTGTTGCTGACCCACCTATCCCCCCCCCCGCCCCGATTGACAGGCAGAGGCGATCGCATTCTCTGCGGGGTGCCGCAGAAAATGCAGGCACATGCGTATGCTCTTAGCAATTTTTGCAGTTGGATCGCTTATTGTGATTGCAATCCAACCTGAATCAGGCCCTATTACCTATCACAATGCGCTGCGGGCAGTACAAAATTGGGTTAATATAGGAGAAAAACCCCCAGACCTGTGCTCCTTAACTGTACCTGGTGGCTAGTGGAGCGGCTGCCCAGTAATCAGTGTCCACGCCAGTGCGCACACGGTCCACCCCCTACGGCCACGCTCCCCTTCATCAGCGGCCTCGTGATCCGGAAGGGTGGTGTGTGTGTGACTGACCTTAGGATGAAACCGGACCCTCCGCTGCAGTGACCCAGCAACCAGGGCACGGGAGTATACAGCGCCGCTGGGAGTGATGAAGCTGCAGTAAAGATGTCTATTAGACCTAGCCTGCTGCAGCCCTTGTAGATTCTCATAAAACAAGTTCTTCTTTTCTTGTCAAAATTTATAGCTAAGAATAGGCTGCCTGAGGCAGGCCCCTGTTAAGTGGCCTGCTACTGAAGGCACCAACTACAAACTGAGCTCCCTGTTCATGGAAGCGGGGTTATAGAGGAGAATGCACTGAGCATCTTGGGAACAGTCAAAAGCTTTGAGCCGGTTGGTGCCTCAGATCAAGATCCTACTCTACACCCCAATGTGAATCCTTGTGGAGTCCAGTGTACCCCACAGAAGAAATTAATGTGTCACACCCATTGGCAGCAACCTTAGAATAGCTGCTGACGGGCACAATTGAGAAAGGAAGGGGGTGGGGGGGACATTTGAATCCAGCACATAAATGCAATTCAAATATGTAATTTGTACCTTCCTATTTTAAAATATAATGGATGAACCTCACCCTGTGATAACAATCTTCATGATCAAGAGATCTCATATGCAAAATAAGTATGAGTTGGGATAGGGCTGGGGAGGGTGGCTGCTCGGGCAGCCCCTCCCCCGTCAAGTTAAGGAGATTCAACTGAGGAAGCACAAGGGAACTCTCGTCTGGGGACAACAACTGCAGGGAGACCACATCTTTTCAGATGAACATGGGAGGGCGGAAGGCTGCCTAATACTGAAGCACCATCAAATATCAAACCATATGCAACATCTAGTACAAGCATTCCTGGGGGAAGGTCTGCAGCAGACGGATTTGCATACAGTGATGTTATTCAAGCAGTGGGCCAAAGTTGGCTGGAACCCTCATCTGCATATGAAAAGAGAAAAGGGGCGTGCAGGGCATGGCGGCCTTTTGCAGTGCTTGGATGACCCCTAGTTCTCATTAAACACCCCCACCCTCCTTTGGTGTGGGGCTCATGTTGGCCATGCCCCATCCCCTGAAGCATTCAAGCTGATTTCTTGCAGCAGCTGGGCACTGTAACAGCTCCAGAGCTGTTCTGTAAGGCAAGTAAAAGGGTGTGGGCCCTGCAGCACCACCTGTAGTTTGCATTGTGCGTTGGAAGGCACAAAGTAAGCAGACGGGAGGAGAAGTCAGGATAGTGCGCAAGGGCATCCTTTTCTCTTAGTCCGTAGAGGATGCTGGGGTCACATTAAGAACCATGGGGTATAGACGGGATCCGCAAGAGACATGGGCACTTTAAGACTATCAAAGGGTGTGAACTGGCTCCTCCCTCTATGCCCCTCCTCCAGACTCCAGTTATAGGAACTGTGCCCATGGAGACGGACATTTCGAGGAAAGGATTTATTGTTAAACTAAGGTGAGCATCTTACCAGCTCACACCTTAAGCATGCCGCAGAACGTGGCATTCAACAGAACACAAGCCAACGGCATGAACAATTGCAGCAAAAAGCTGACCAGAACCATAACACAACATGTGTATAACCACAAGTAATAACTGCAGACACAGTATGGACTGGGACGGGTGCCCAGCATCCTCTACAGACTAAGAGAAAAGGATTTACCGGTAGGTATTAAAATCCTATTTTCTCATACGACCTAGAGGATGCTGGGGTCACATTAAGAACCATGGGGTTATACCAAAGCTCTTGAACGGGTGGAAGAGTGCGTACGACTCTGCAGCACCGAATGACCCAACTTGAAGTTATCATCGGCCAAGGTATCAAACTTGTAAAACTTAGCAAAAGTGTTTACTAAATAGCTGCTCGGCAAAGTTGCAATGCCGAGACTCCCCGACCAGCTGCCCAGGATGAACCCACCTTTCTAGTAGAATGGGTCTTCACCTAATTCAGTAACGGCAATCCTGCCATGGAATGAGCATGCTGAATCTTACCACAGATCCAGCGCATAATGGTCTACATGGAAGCAGGACACCCAATCCTGTTGGGAGCATACAGGACAAACAGAGCCTCTGTTTTCCTAATCTGAACCGTTCTGGTGACATAAATTTTCAAAGTTCTGACCACAGCCAGAGACTTTGACTCAACGAAGGTGTCAGTGGCCAAAGGCACCATGTGGAAAGATGAACCACCTTCGGCAGAAATTGTTGACGTGTCCTCAATTCTGCTCTATCTTCATGAAAGATCAAATAAAGGCTCTTGTGATACTGCATGGTTTGTACTGTTTTCCATGTGCTCCCAGATCTTTCAAGCAAGTAGCATGGTCAAGAAAGTTCTGTTTGAAAAGAAACAAACATTTACTGTCATTGTTATGCAAATAAACTTACATTAAAGCTAACAAGAAAGCAAACTCGTTCTGTCTTTAAACTGATAAAAGAAACCCCAATAATATGGGCATACCTCCCAACTTTGTCGGCTCGCAAAGAGGGACACACGCGCGGCGAAGTCGCGCGCGCTCCCAAAAAGGGTGTGGCCTAAGTAAAAGGGGGCGTGGCTTCGCGGGAGGACCCGCGATCGCGAGTCACGCCCCCGTTTTCGGCACTGAGCGGGCATGCCCAGCGCTCTGTGAGCCGCTGGCATGCCACCTCTCCCTCTGACTTCAGTGAATAGACGCTGTGCGCATGCGCACAGCGTCTATTCACCGCTGCTCTGCTAAGCAGGGCAGCGACAGACAGAGCCTCCCAATTGTCCTCCCCACCGCGGGACACTGCGGCCCGCAGGTGGGACAGCGGGACAGTCCCCAAAAAACGGGACTGTCCCGCGAAAATCGGGACAGTTGGGAGGTATGATATGGGGCATGCAAAAATTGAGATAAAACTCAGTTTTGCTCCTCTCCACGGAAATCTTTAGTAAAAGGCGAAAGATTTGTTCGTTCTGAAGAGAAACCAGAGCATGACCAAGATTCCACCTGTCGCCTGAGTGCCATGCCAGCAGTCCTCATTCAGATCAAAGTGAGCGCCCAATTTGAAAGAAAGCAGATTTCTCACCTGGCTTCTCCTTGCTATAAGCATGGTTTGTACTGTATTCCATGTGCTCCCAGATCTTTAAAGCAAGTAGCATGGTCAAGAAAGTTCTGTTTGAACATAAATAAACATTTACTGTCATTTCTATGCAAATGAGCTTACATTAAAGCACACTCATTCTATCTTTAAACCGGTAAAAGAAACCCCAAAAAGATGGGGCATGCAAAAATTGAGATAAAACTCGGTTTTGCTCCTCTCCACGGAAATCTTTAGTAAGAGGCGAAAGATTTGTTCGTTCTGAAGAGAAACCAGAGCATGACCAAGATTTTTATATGAAAATATGTGTTCTCCCTGCAGTTGTTGTCCCCAGATGAGAGTTCCCTTGTGCTGCCTCAGCTGAATCTCCTTTACTTGACAGAGATGTGCCTGAGCAGCGGCCCTCCCCAGCCCTATCCCAAATCATACTTATTTTGCATAGGCGATACCATGGTCATGAAGATTGTTCTCCCAGGGTGAGGTTCATTCATTGCATTCTGGGTATGCTGACCCCTGTGATTTCCCCAAATGTGGGAAACTCGACTGCATTATTTGTGGTAGTGGGGGACTGTGTTTGTGCTTTCCTCTGGTCAGCTCTGGTAAAAGTCAGATTTATTTGTCTCAGATCTTCCTCTAGCCTTGTTCTTCTTTCGAGAGTTCCCTTGTGCTGCCTCAGTTGGATCTCTTTCACTTGACAGGGGGGTGCCCGAGTAGCGACCCTCCCCAGCTCTAGCCCAACTCCTACTTACCTGCCAGGTGAGATACTATGATCATGAAGGTGCTTCTCCCAGGGCAAGGCTCACCCATTGCACTCTGGGTGTGGTGCCCCTGCGATTTCCCCAAATGTGGGAAGCTTGACTGCATAATTTGTGTTTCCCCTGGTCGGCTCTCGTATAATTCAGATCTCTTTGTCTCAGGTCTCTCTCCAGCCTAGTTTGCTGTCTGTTTCCACTTCTTTTTTCATGAGCCCCTCCCTTTTATACCCTTGTGCACTATCCTGACTTCTCCTCTTGTCTGCTTACTTTGTGCCTTCCAATGCACAATGCAAACTACTGGTAGTGCTGCAGGGCCCACACCCTTTTACTTGCCGTACAGAGCAGCTCTGGAGCTGTTACAGTGCCCAGCTGCTGCAAGAAATCAGCTTGAATGCTTCAGGGGCTGGGGCATAGCCAACATGAGCCCCACACCGAAGGAGGGTGGAGGTGTTTAATGCGAACTAGGGGTCATCCAAGCGCCGCAAAAGGCCGCTATGCCCTGCACGCCCCTTTTCTCTTTTCATATGCAGACGAGGGTTGAAGCCAACTTTGACCCACTGCTTGGATGACATCACCGTATGCAAATCCATCTGCTGCAGGCCTTCCCCCAGGAATGCTTGCACTAGTTGTTGCATTTGGTTTGTTGTTTGGGGGTGCTTCATTATTAGGCAGCCTTCTGCCCTCCCATGTTCATCTGAAAATATGTGTTCTCCCTGCAGTTGTTGTCCCCAGATGAGAGTTCCCTTGTGCTGCCTCAGTTGAATCTCCTTTACTTGACAGAGATGTGCCTGAGCAGCGGCCCTCCCCAGCCCTATCCCAAATCATACTTATTTTGCATAGGAGATACCATGGTCATGAAGATTGTTCTCCCAGGGTGAGGTTCATTCATTGCATTCTGGGTATGCTGACCCCTGTGATTTCCCCAAATGTGGGAAACTCGACTGCATTATTTGTGGTAGTGGGGGACTGTGTTTGTGCTTTCCTCTGGTCAGCTCTGGTAAAAGTCAGATTTATTTGTCTCAGATCTTCCTCTAGCCTTGTTCTTCTTTCGAGAGTTCCCTTGTGCTGCCTCAGTTGAATCTCCTTCACTTGACAGGGGGGTACCCGAGCAGCGACCCTCCCCAGCTCTAGCCCAACTTCTACTTACCTGGCAGGTGAGATACTATGATCATGTAGGTGCTTCTCCCAGGGCAAGGCTCACCCATTGCACTCTGGGTGTGCTGCTCCTGCGATTTCCCCAAATGTGGGAAACTTGACTGCATAATTTGTGTTTCCCCTGGTCGGCTCTCGTATAATTCAGATCTCTTTGTCTCAGGTCTCTCTCCAGCCTAGTTTGCTGTCTGTTTCAACTTCTCTTTTCTTGAGCCGCTCCCTTCTATGCCCTTGCGCACTATCCTGACTTCTCCCGTCTGCTTACTTTGTGCCTTCCAATGCACAATGCAAACTACAGGTAGTGCTGCAGGGCCCACACCCTTTTACTTGCCGTTTAGAGCAGCTCTGGAGCTGTTACAGTGCCCAGCTGCTGCAAGAAATCAGCTTGAATGCTTCAGGGGCTGGGGCATAGCCAACATGAGCCCCACACCGAAGGAGGGTGGAGGTGTTTAATGCGAACTAGGGGTCATCCAAGCGCCGCAAAAGGCCGCCATGCCCTGCACGCCCCTTTTCTCTTTTCATATGCAGACGAGGGTTGAAGCCAACTTTGACCCACTGCTTGGATGACATCACCATATGCAAATCCATCTGCTGCAGGCCTTCCCCCAGGAATGCTTGTACTAGTTGTTGCATTTGGTTTGTTGTTTGGGGGTGCTTCAGTATTAGGCTGCCTTCTGCCCTCCCATGTTTATCTGAAAATATGTGTTCTCCCTGCAGTTGTTGTCCCCAGATGAGAGTTCCCTTGTGCTGCCTCAGTTGAATCTCCTTTACTTAACAGAGATGTGCCTGAGCAGCGGCCCTCCCCAGCCCTATCCCAAATCATACTTATTTTGCATAGGCGATACCATGGTCATGAAGATTGTTCTCCCAGGGTGAGGTTCATTCATTGCATTCTGGGTATGCTGACCCCTGTGATTTCCCCAAATGTGGGAAACTCAACTGCATTATTTGTGGTAGTGGGGGACTGTGTTTGTGCTTTCCTCTGGACAGCTCTGGTAAAAGTCAGATTTATTTGTCTCAGATCTTCCTCTAGCCTTGTTCTTCTTTCGAGAGTTCCCTTGTGCTGCCTCAGTTGGATCTCTTTCACTTGACAGGGGGGTGCCCGAGCAGCGACCCTCCCCAGCTCTAGCCCAACTCCTACTTACTTGCCAGGTGAGATACTATGATCATGAAGGTGCTTCTCCCAGGGCAAGGCTCACCCATTGCACTCTGGGTGTGGTGCCCCTGCGATTTCCCCAAATGTGGGAAGCTTGACTGCATAATTTGTGTTTCCCCTGGTCGGCTCTCGTATAATTCAGATCTCTTTGTCTCAGGTCTCTCTCCAGCCTAGTTTGCTGTCTGTTTCCACTTCTTTTTTCATGAGCCCCTCCCTTTTATACCCTTGTGCACTATCCTGACTTCTCCTCCTGTCTGCTTACTTTGTGCCTTCCAATGCACAATGCAAACTACAGGTAGTGCTGTAGGGCCCACACCCTTTTACTTGCCGTACAGAGCAGCTCTGGAGCTGTTACAGTGCCCAGCTACTGCAAGAAATCAGCTCGAATGCTTTAGGGGCTGGGGCACAGCCAACATGAGCCCCACACCGAAGGAGGGTGGAGGTGTTTAATGTGAACTAGGGGTCATCCAAGCGCCGCAAAAGGCCGCCATGCCCTGCACGCCCCTTTTCTCTTTTCATATGCAGACGAGGGTTGAAGCCAACTTTGACCCACTGCTTGGATGACATCACCGTATGCAAATCCATCTGCTGCAGGCCTTCCCCCAGGAATGCTTGCACTAGTTGTTGCATTTGGTTTGTTGTTTGGGGGTGCTTCAGTATTAGGCAGCCTTCTGCCCTCCCATGTTCATCTGAAAATATGTGTTCTCCCTGCAGTTGTTGTCCCCAGATGAGAGTTCCCTTGTGCTGCCTCAGTTGAATCTCCTTTACTTGACAGAGATGTGCCTGAGCAGCGGCCCTCCCCAGCCCTATCCCAAATCATACTTATTTTGCATAGGAGATACCATGGTCATGAAGATTGTTCTCCCAGGGTGAGGTTCATTCATTGCATTCTGGGTATGCTGACCCCTGTGATTTCCAAAATGTGGGAAACTCGACTGCATTATTTGTGGTAGTGGGGGACTGTGTTTGTGCTTTCCTCTGGTCAGCTCTGGTAAAAGTCAGATTTATTTGTCTCAGATCTTCCTCTAGCCTTGTTCTTCTTTCGAGAGTTTCCTTGTGCTGCCTCAGTTGGATCTCTTTCACTTGACAGAGGGGTGCCCGAGCAGCGACCCTCCCCAGCTCTAGCCCAACTCCTACTTACCTGCCAGGTGAGATACTATGATCATGAAGGTGCTTCTCCCAGGGCAAGGCTCACCCATTGCACTATGATTTCCCCAAATGTGGGAAGCTTGACTGCATAATTTGTGTTTCCCCTGGTCGGCTCTCGTATAATTCAGATCTCTTTGTCTCAGGTCTCTCTCCAGCCTAGTTTGCTGTCTGTTTCCACTTCTTTTTTCATGAGCCCCTCCCTTTTATACCCTTGTGCACTATCCTGACTTCTCCTCCTGTCTGCTTACTTTGTGCCTTCCAATGCACAATGCAAACTACAGGTAGTGCTGCAGGGCCCACACCCTTTTACTTGCCGTACAGAGCAGCTCTGGAGCTGTTACAGTGCCCAGCTGCTGCAAGAAATCAGCTTGAATGCTTCAGGGGCTGGGGCATAGCCAACATGAGCCCCACACCGAAGGAGGGTGGAGGTGTTTAATGCGAACTAGGGGTCATCCAAGCGCCGCAAAAGGCCGCCATGCCCTGCACGCCCCTTTTCTCTTTTCATATGCAGACGAGGGTTGAAGCCAACTTTGACCCACTGCTTGGATGACATCACCGTATGCAAATCCATCTGCTGCAGGCCTTCCCCCAGGAATGCTTGCACTAGTTGTTGCATTTGGTTTGTTGTTTGGGGGTGCTTCAGTATTAGGCAGCCTTCTGCCCTCCCATGTTCATCTGAAAATATGTGTTCTCCCTGCAGTTGTTGTCCCCAGATGAGAGTTCCCTTGTGCTGCCTCAGTTGAATCTCCTTTACTTGACAGAGATGTGCCTGAGCAGCGGCCCTCCCCAGCCCTATCCCAAATCATACTTATTTTGCATAGGAGATACCATGGTCATGAAGATTGTTCTCCCACGGTGAGGTTCATTCATTGCATTCTGGGTATGCTGACCCCTGTGATTTCCCCAAATGTGGGAAACTCGACTGCTTTATTTGTGGTAGTGGGGGACTGTGTTTGTGCTTTCCTCTGGTCAGCTCTGGTAAAAGTCAGATTTCTTTGTCTCAGATCTTCCTTTAGCCTTGTTCTTCTTTCGAGAGTTCCCTTGTGCTGCCTCAGTTGGATCTCCTTCACTTGACAGGGGGGTACCCGAGCAGCGACCCTCCCCAGCTCTAGCCCAACTTCTACTTACCTGGCAGGTGAGATACTATGATCATGTAGGTGCTTCTCCCAGGGCAAGGCTCACCCATTGCACTCTGGGTGTGCTGCTCCTGCGATTTCCCCAAATGTGGGAAACTTGACTGCATAATTTGTGTTTCCCCTGGTCGGCTCTCGTATAATTCAGATCTCTTTGTCTCAGGTCTCTCTCCAGCCTAGTTTGCTGTCTGTTTCAACTTCTCTTTTCTTGAGCCGCTCCCTTCTATGCCCTTGCGCACTATCCTGACTTCTCCCGTCTGCTTACTTTGTGCCTTCCAATGCACAATGCAAACTACAGGTAGTGCTGCAGGGCCCACACCCTTTTACTTGCCGTTCAGAGCAGCTCTGGAGCTGTTACAGTGCCCAGCTGCTGCAATAAATCAGCTTGAATGCTTCAGGGGATGGGGCATGGCCAACATGAGCCCCACACCAAAGGAGGGTGGGGTGTTTAATGCGAACTAGGGGTCATCCAAGCACCGCAAAAGGCCGCCATGCCCTGCACGCCCCTTTTCTCTTTTCATATGCAGATGAGGGTTGAAGCCAACTTTGACCCACTGCTTGGATGACATCACCGTATGCAAATCCGTCTTCTGCAGAACTTCCCCCAGGAATGCTTGCACTAGTTGTTGCATTTGGTTTGTTGTTTGGGGGTGCTTCAGTATTAGGCAGCCTTCTGCCCTCCCATGTTCATCTGAAAATATGTGTTCTCCCTGCAGTTGTTGTCCCCAGATGAGAGTTCCCTTGTGCTGCCTCAGTTGAATCTCCTTTACTTGACAGAGATGTGCATGAGCAGCGGCCCTCCCCAGCCCTATCCCAAATCATACTTATTTTGCATAGGAGATACCATGGTCATGAAGATTACTCTCCCAGGGTGAGGTTCATTCATTGCATTCTGGGTATGCTGACCCCTGTGATTTCCCCAAATGTGGGAAACGCGACTGCTTTATTTGTTGGTAGTGGGGGACTGTGTTTGTGTTTTCCTCTGATCTCTGGTAAAAGTCAGATTTCTTTGTTTCAGATCTTCCTCTAGCCTTGTTCTTCTTTCGAGAGTTTCCTTGTGCTGCCTCAGTTGGATCTCCTTCACTTGACAGGGGGGTGCCCGAGCAGCGACCCTCCCCAGCTCTAGCCCAACTCCTACTTACCTGCCAGGTGAGATACTATGATCATGAAGGTGCTTCTCCCAGGGCAAGGCTCACCCATTGCACTCTGGGTGTGCTGCCCCTGCGATTTCCCCAAATGTGGGAAACTTGACTGCATAATTTGTGTTTCCCCTGGTCAGGTCTCGTATAATTCAGATCTCTTTGTCTCAGGTCTCTCTCCAGCCTAGTTTGCTGTCTGTTTCCACTTCTCTTTTCTTGAGCCGCTCCCTTCTATGCCCTTGCGCACTATCCTGACTTCTCCTCCTTTCTGCTTACTTTGTGCCTTCCAACGCACAATGCGAACTACAGGTAGTGCTGCAGGGCCCACACCCTTTTACTTGCCTTACAGAGCAGCTCTGGAGCTGTTACAGTGCCCAGCTGCTGCAAGAAATCAGCTTGAATGCTTCAGGGGCTGGGGCATAGCCAACATGAGCCCTACACCGAAGGAGGGTGGAGGTGTTTAATGCAAACTAGGGGTCAGCCAACTGCCGCAAAAGGCCACCATGCCCTGCACGCCCCTTTTCTCTTTTCATATGCAGACGAGGGTTGAAGCCAACTTTGACCCACTGCTTGGATGACATCACCATATGCAAATCTATCTGCTGCAGGCCTTCCCCCAGGAATGCTTGCACTAGTTGTTGCATTTGGTTTGTTGTTTGGGGGTGCTTCAGTATTAGGCAGCCTTCTGCCCTCCCATGTTCATCTGAAAATATGTGTTCTCCCTGCAGTTGTTGTCCCCAGATGAGAGTTCCCTTGTGCTGCCTCAGTTGAATCTCCTTTACTTGACAGAGATGTGCCTGAGCAGCGGCCCTCCCCAGCCATATCCCAAATCATACTTATTTTGCATAGGAGATACCATTGTTATGAAGATTGTTCTCCCAGGGTGCGGTTCATTCATTGCACTCTGGGTATGCTGACCCCTGTGATTTCCCCAAATGTGGGAAACTCGACTGCATTATTTGTGGTAGTGGTGGACTGTGTTTGTGCTTTCCTCTGGTCAGCTCTGGTAAAAGTCAGATTTCTTTGTCTCAGATCTTCCTCTAGCCTTGTTCTTCTTTCGAGAGTTCCTTTGTGCTGCCTCAGTTGGATCTCCTTCACTTGACAGGGGGGTGCCCGAGCAGCGACCCTCCCCAGCTCTAGCCCAACTCCTACTTACCTGCCAGGTGAGATACTATGATCATGAAGGTGCTTCTCCCAGGGCAAGGCTCACCCATTGCACTCTGGGTGTGCTGCTCCTGCGATTTCCCCAAATGTGGGAAACTTGACTGCATAATTTGTGTTTCCCCTGGTCAGGTCTCGTATAATTCAGATCTCTTTGTCTCAGGTCTCTCTCCAGCCTAGTTTGCTGTCTGTTTACACTTCTCTTTTCTTCAGCAGCTCCCTTCTATGCCCTTGCGCACTATCCTGACTTCTCCTCCTTTCTGCTTACTTTGTGCCTTCCAACGCACAATGCGAACTACAGGTAGTGCTGCAGGGCCCACAACCTTTTACTTGCCTTACAGAGCAGCTCTGGAGCTGTTACAGTGCCCAGCTGCTGCAAGAAATCAGCTTGAATGCTTCAGGGGCTGGGGCATAGCCAACATGAGCCCCACACCGAAGGAGGGTGGAGGTGTTTAATGCAAACTAGGGGTCAGCCAAGTGCCGCAAAAGGCCACCATGCCCTGCACGCCCCTTTTCTCTTTTCATATGCAGACGAGGGTTGAAGCCAACTTTGACCCACTGCTTGGATGACATCACCATATGCAAATCTATCTGCTGCAGGCCTTCCCCCAGGAATGCTTGCACTAGTTGTTGCATTTGGTTTGTTGTTTGGGGGTGCTTCAGTATTAGGCAGCCTTCTGCCCTCCCATGTTCATCTGAAAATATGTGTTCTCCCTGCAGTTGTTGTCCCCAGATGAGAGTTCCCTTGTGCTGCCTCAGTTGAATCTCCTTTACTTGACAGAGATGTGCCTGAGCAGCGGCCCTCCCCAGCCATATCCCAAATCATACTTATTTTGCATAGGAGATACCATTGTTATGAAGATTGTTCTCCCAGGGTGCGGTTCATTCATTGCTCTCTGGGTATGCTGACCCCTGTGATTTCCCCAAATGTGGGAAACTCGACTGCATTATTTGTGGTAGTGGTGGACTGTGTTTGTGCTTTCCTCTGGTCAGCTCTGGTAAAAGTCAGATTTCTTTGTCTCAGATCTTCCTCTAGCCTTGTTCTTCTTTCGAGAGTTCCTTTGTGCTGCCTCAGTTGGATCTCCTTCACTTGACAGGGGGGTGTCCGAGCAGCGACCCTCCCCAGCTCTAGCCCAACTCCTACTTACCTGCCAGGTGAGATACTATGATCATGAAGGTGCTTCTCCCAGGGCAAGGCTCACCCATTGCACTCTGGGTGTGCTGCCCCTGCAATTTCCCCAAATGTGGGAAACTTGACTGCATAATTTGTGTTTCCCCTGGTCGGCTCTCGTATAATTCAGATCTCTTTGTCTCAGGTCTCTCTCCAGCCTAGTTTGCTGTCTGTTTCCACTTCTCTTTTCTTGAGCCCCTCCCTTCTATACCCTTGTGCACTATCCTGACTTCTCCTCCCGTCTGCTTACTTTGTGCCTTCCAATGCACAATGCAAACTACAGGTAGTGCTGCAGGGCCCACACCCTTTTACTTGCCTTACAGAGCAGCTCTGGAGCTGTTACAGTGCCCAGCTGCTGCAAGAAATCAGCTTGAATGCTTCATGGGATGGGGCATGGCCAACATGAGCCCCACACCAAAGGAGGGTGGGGGTGTTTAATGCGATCTAGGGGTCATCCAAGCAGCGCAAAAGGCCGCCATGCCCTGCACGCCCCTTTTCTCTTTTCATATGCAGATGAGGGTTGAAGCCAACTTTGACCCACTGCTTGGATAACATCACCATATGCAAATCCATCTGCTGCAGGCCTTCCCCCAGGAATGCTTGCACTAGTTGTTGCATTTGGTTTGTTGTTTGGGGGTGCTTCAGTATTAGGCAGCCTTCTGCCCTCCCATGTTCATCTGAAAATATGTGTTCTCCCTGCAGTTGTTGTCCCCAGATGAGAGTTCCCTTGTGCTGCCTCAGTTGAATTAACTTTACTTGACAGAGATGTGCCTGAGCAGCGGCCCTCCCCAGCCCTATCCCAAATCATACTTATTTTGCATAGGAGACACCATGGTCATGAAGATTGTTCACCCAGGGTGAGGTTCATTCATTGCATTCTGGGTATGCTGACCCCTGTGATTTCCCCAAATGTGGGAAACTCGCCTGCATTATTTGTGGTAGTGGGGGACTGTGTTTGTGTTTTCCGCTGGTCAGCTCTGGTAAAAGTCAGATTTCTTTGTCTCAGATCTTCCTCTAGCCTTGTTCTTCTTTCGAGAGTTCCATTGTGCTGCCTCAGTTGGATCTCCTTCACTTGACAGGGGGGTGCCCGAGCAGCGACCCTCCCCAGCTCTAGCCCAACTCCTACTTACCTGCCAGGTGAGATACTATGATCTTGAAGGTGCTTCTCCCAGGGCAAGGCTCACCCATTGCACTCTGGCTGTGCTGCCCCTGCGATTTCCCCAAATGTGGGAAACTTGACTGCATAATTTGTGTTTCCCCTGGTCGGCTCTCAATGCTCAATGCTTCATGGGATGGGGCATGGCCAACATGAGCCCCACACCGAAGGAGGGTGGAGGTGTTTAATGCGAACTAGGGGTCATCCAAGCGCCGCAAAAGGCCGCCAAGCCCTGCATAACCCTTTTCTCTTTTCATATGCAGATGAGGGTTCCAGCCAACTTTGGCCCACTGCTTGGATGACATCACCGTATGCAAATTCGTCTCCTGCAGACCTTCCCCCAGGAATACTTGTACTAGTTATTGCATATGGTTTGATATTTGATGGTGCTTCAGTATTAGGCAGCCTTCCGCCCTCCCATGTTCATCTGAAAAGATGTGGTCTCCCTGCAGTTGTTGTCCCCAGACGAGAGTTCCCTTGTGCTTCCTCAGTTGAATCTCCTTAACTTGACGGGGGAGGGGCTGCCCGAGCAGCCACCCTCCCCAGCCCTATCCCAACTCATACTTATTTTGCATATGAGATCTCTATATCATGAAGATTGTTCTCACAGGGTGAGGTTCATCCATTATATTTTAAAATAGGAAGGTTCAAATTACATATTTGAATTGCATCTATGTGCTGGATTCAAATGTCCCCCCCCCCTTCCTTTCTCAATTGTGCCCGTCAGCAGCTATTCTAAGGTTGCTGCCAATGGGTGTGACACATTAATTTCTTCTGTGGGGTACACTGGACTCCACAAGGATTCACATTGGGGTGTAGAGTAGGATCTTGATCTGAGGCACCAACCGGCTCAAAGCTTTTGACTGTTCCCAAGATGCTCAGCGCATTCTCCTCTATAACCCCGCTTCCATGAACAGGGAGCTCAGTTTGTAGTTGTTGCCTTCAGTAGCAGGCCACTTAACAGGGGCCTGCCTCAAGCAGCCTATTCTTAGCTATTAATTTTGACAAGAAAAGAAGAACTTTTTTTATGAGAATCTACAAGGGCTGCAGCAGGCTAGGTCTAATAGACATCTTTACTGCAGCTTCATCACTCCCAGCGGCACTGTATACTCCCGTGCCCTGGTTGCTGGGTCACTGCAGCGGAGGCTCCGGTTTCTTCCTAAGGTCAGTCACACACAATGTAACACCCCGGTATAACAAGTGTGTAAACTATGTGGAACAGGTCAGGGATACCTTGATGGACTATTCCTCCTTCAGCAGCAGCTCTTCTCTATTCCTGGCAGAGAGGCAAGGTTTCCCCAGACACAAAGAAAGGCAGGCAGGGCTTTGTATGAAAGAATAAATGGTTTACCACATAACTCAGAAAAGGAACTGATTACAGTAGGGAAGGGAAAGATTTGATTCAAGCAACTTAAACACAGACACCATATACACTTTAAGTCATTACACAAATGGTAATATAACTAAATCTGAGATTAATACTATGTTGCTTAGTAATAGAAATCAACTTATGCAGACAATATTTAAGTCCCAGATAACATTGGTGTCACTGCAGGGAGTCTCTATGTGCACGTTGGGGCCCGGTTATGTTGTTACATAGTTATATGCAGCTATTGTCTTCTTTAGCTGTGAACAAAATATTGTAGCTCTGTGTAGTAAAGATGATTGTTTAAAACAAACTGGAGCTGCTTCCCATGTAAATCGCTGCATAGGTATAGTAAATATAGGATAATGTCCTTTGCAGTGGAGTAGGTTTCAGTATAAATATGGATTTATCTCACCCAGTCAATAGATGTTTCTGAGGCAGTTTCCCCTCAGATGTAGGCCAGTCAGCATTGGTATAAAGGCTTTATACTCTCCTGTCTCTGACACTTGCTGTGCACTCTCTTGGCTGAGAGTGTCATGGCGTTCTTACTTGTTAATTGCTGCACTTCCACTGCTGTATTTTGCACTACTGCTTACTCTCTCATGCAATTTTCAGCTTATTTGTCTCCCCTCTCTCAGCTGCTCATCTCTGCGTAATGGCGTCGCCAGCTCTTTCCTCACCATGGCTCCAACTGACTTCTCAAACTGCTGTTCAATTTTCTTTTAAATAAACTTTATTTAAAATGGCACAGGCAACTACACTGTTGTCAAAAATGTCCTTGTTGTTATGGGATATCACACGTGCCCCCCCCCCAAAACATGCGTGTCCTCACGCATTTTGGTTTTATCCCTATATAAACTTCTCACTATATCCAGTCACATTCATTAGTGAACACAGATTATGTCTGAAACATTAACATTTATCAACATTTTTAACATCAGTATCTGATAGGTATAATTCCTTTTGTGCTATAGTACATTAACACATGCTCCTGGAGCAATCGGTTGAAATCTGGACAGTATATGGTCTTGAAAAGTTTGTCTAGGAAACCTCAACCCCCCTGCCATGGATGAGTATTGAACTCTTTCTAAACTGTCTTTGGGACATGCTGTACAAAACTGCAGCTGACTATGGTGGTTTTCTGTTTTGCAAGCCCTAGTCTTCTTGCCTCCTTGTCGGTGACAAACCACCTTAGTCTGCTGTAAATACATTTTATGAGCCTCTTCCATTCCATCTTGGGATTCAGTATCACAGCTGGTTTGGGACAATGGATTCTGGAGAGAAAGAGGCAGCAAGGTTCTTCTTACAGAACAGGTTGGACAGTTTCGGCACCATCTCTTGATGTCTTCCCTCATTTCAACCCAAAAGAACTTTTTCCAGATGCTTGTTTCCATCCTTTTGCACCCAGGGTGACCTGACTTGTCGTGATATTCTTCAAGCACATAACAAGCACTTTGTCTAGGAATTACAAGTTGACTGATCCTATAATGAGTATTAGGATCCACACTACATCGAACCAACTGTCCTTTCTCTTCAAACAGCCTTTCTCGCTGTCTCAACAACTTCAGGAGTTCTGGCGAGGATTCTTGCCTTTGTCGCTTGGTCAGGTATTTCCCAATCTTCAGTAAGG
This sequence comes from Pseudophryne corroboree, assembly GCF_028390025.1. Lineage (NCBI taxonomy): Eukaryota > Metazoa > Chordata > Amphibia > Anura > Myobatrachidae > Pseudophryne > Pseudophryne corroboree. The sequence goes on along the minus strand of NW_026968170.1, from coordinate 67,797 downwards.
CTTTGAGGTGTCTTATCATCTGACTTTTATCTTGCAGGTGGTCAAAACTGGTTCCTTGAATAGGTTGCTCACAGTTTCTAGAACTGGATGCTATATTATTCATGCCTAACATTGAAGCATTCTTTCGGATAATCTGGACACTGGAGATGGGCATTTCTATCATTATTTGGCTAGCCTTATTTTTTTCATGTTTCTCTCTTACAGATAATTCTGTTATCATTCTTCCCTTTTGTTTGGCTATCCCAGGTTGAAGGCCTTGTTTCTCCTGGAGCTTGTCAGTTTGAAACTCTCCTTGGAGTGCTGCTACGAGCTCCTCACAGCAGTTCCGCAACACATTCATGCCCACTATCACTGGAGGCAATCCATCATCTTGGGCAGTGGTGATGATGAAGCCTTGCTGTGGTAGCACTGTTCGTCCGATTTGAATTTCAGCTTCCGAGTATCCTTTGCAAGGGATGCAGTGCCCATTGCTTGCAATCGGGTTTATCAATGTGGAAGTTGACGGAAACATCTGTTCCTCAGTCCAATGCTGCTCAAACTGTGTTGCTTGTATTGTGGTCACTTGTGATCCAGTGTCTAAGAGAGCGGGCATTGAGACTCCATTGATGCAAACTTGAACCACCGGGCTTTGGCTAACATAACGGGTTAACCACATGAATTTGGAGTTTAAATGATCTGGCTGCTCAAATTCTCTCTTAATTTGTCCGCTTCCTTCACAGCTTTGAAAAATGGGTCGCCTTTGGGAGGCAAAGTGGTTGGAAAAAAGTGTCTCCCTGTTTCTATGTAGGTCCCATTGGGAACTGTTCAGTGGTCTCCTCTCCTGGCACCATTCCATTTCTTCATGGAGCAGTGCCTGCTGTCTCTTCAGAATCTGCAGGTCTCTGCGCATCTCTGTCACACCACGTGTCAGTTCAGCCAGCAGACTTCGTAACTCACTAGAAGAGTCAAATATGCATGTCTTTGAACATGGCACTGTCACTCCTTTTACTGTAGGTGGGTAAGTAGCTCCTTTAAAACTTGACTCCTGGGCATCAGAATTCTCTTGATACCGTGGCATCTCTGGAATAGACTCTTGTGGAACAGCCCCTGAAGTAAGACTGGAGCCTAGAACTTTAATCGCAGCCTCTTTAAAATCCAGGAATGTGCTTCCAGGCTTCTGCAATCTCAATAGTCGCAGCTGAGTTTTACAAATTCGCCCCTTGCACCTTCAGTGAACTGGTCCAATAACATTTTCTCTTTGTCATGCACTTGCTCAGGGTCTGCTTGCTGAACATCTCTGAGTGCTTCCTGCAAGCTGAGGGCATAGCCCCGTAGTGACTCTCCTGGTTGTTGCTTTCGAGCAAAGAAGTGCATTTTAAGTTCTGACACTGTCCTTGTGTCAAATGTGGTAGCAAGCCTGTTGAGGATCTGGTCCACAGTCTTCTTCTCTTCAGTAGGCCAGGAAGTAACCTCTCTAAGTGCAAGCCCTTTCAACTGTCCCATCAAGATCTCCACCTTTTGCTGCTCTTTCAGCGGGTACAGACGAAACAAAGACTGCAGTAGTATCCGCATCAGTTTATTTTTGTCAATTACCATTTTAATAATCGGGTAAAGAAAATTAAGTGGATTTTTGAAAGAAAACAATACTGTCAATATACTATTAAAACAAATTAAAATGGTAAAAGTTATTGTACTTTAAGTAAAAATAAAAGAGCAAAAATATCAATCCCAGTTTTGGATTACTTTAATTAACAAAAAAAAATGCATATAGCAGAGGATAGTTTCAATCTGCCTACCTCTGGGCTATGGACCCAGCATGCTTCCATTACAGTACTCTGCTGCACATGTAATTGCAAGAGATCCTGAAGCACTCACTCATCATGGGAAAGTACCAATGTGTTTCTTCATTGGTTGATGGAAGAAACATCTTACAAAAACTCTCCAGATTATTGACTATTTAAAGTTTTTCTTGGAAACGTTCTAGATGAATGCTTATCAGCCTTTGTCAGTATGTACTTTTGCAAAGTGTCGCTGTGGCGCAATCAGTTAGTGTGTACGGCTATTAACCAAAAGGTTGGTGGTTCAATCCCACCCAGGGACGTAATTGACCTTGTTATCAGATTTTGGTGATCTTTAAGTAGACAAGTCAAAATTTCAAAAACCCCTGTTATGGTGTAGGGTACCTGGCCTTCTCTGATGTAATCAGAGTTAGATTTGATTCAGTGATTTTATAAAAACAGCTAGGAAGCACAATTTAGCAGTGGTTTGCAGAGAAAAAGAAATATGCTGGCAAAAAAATCCAATTGAGTGATTAAACAGCTCTTCATTTTCTGGCTTTACTTTTATGCTAACAAATTTGTACTCTGAAAAGTGTCCACAAAGCCAAATATCTGATTAACATCTTTGTAGGAATGGTTTTTCACCTATTACTAAATTAAACTTGCTTCATTGGAAAGGCAGCAAGATGCATCCTCATTTCAATATCTACTGAAATAATACAGGTTGACACCAGGAAACATTAACGCCACTGCATCCTTGCTGCTTTCTCATGTGGAAGTCTGTTTAATGTGAAAACAAGGTGATATCTAATTAGCACACAGGTAAGGAATTAAGAAAATCTTTATTTAAGGGTGAAGATGTTTCTCACAAAATCGTTGCCCCAATGCATCATTGAAATTCAAGCTGGAAAGATGATTTTAATACATCACTTGTACATTTTGTATTGCTCTTCTGGTGACAATGTAGTTTGTTTTTGTCAATTACCATTTTAATAATCGGGTAAAGAAAATTAAGTGGATTTTTGAAAGAAAACAATACTGTCAATATACTATTAAAACAAATTAAAATGGTAAAAGTTATTGTACTTTAAGTAAAAATAAAAGCTAAAATATCAATCCCAGTTTTGGATTACTTTAATGAACAAAAAAAAATGCATATAGCAAAGGATAGTTTCAATCTGCCTACCTCTGGGTTATGGACCCAGCATGCTTCCATTACAGTACTCTGCTGCACATGTAAGTGCAAGAGATCCTGAAGCACTCACTCATCATGCGAAAGTACCAATGTGTTTTTTCATTGGTTGCTGGAAGAAACATCTTACAAAAACTCTCCAGATTATTGACTTTTTAAAGTTTTTCTAGGAAACGTTCTAGATGAATGCTTATTAGTCTTTGTCAGTATTTACTTTTTGCAAAGTGTCTCTGTGGCGCAATCGGTTAGTGTGTTCAGCTATTAATCAAAAGGTTGGTGGTTCAATCCCACCCAGGGACGTGATTGACCTTGTGATCAGATTTTGGTGATATTTAAGTAGACAAGTCAAAATTGCAAACCCCCTCTTATGGTGTAGGGTACCTGGCCTTCTCTGATGTAATCAGAGTTAGATTTAATTAAGTGATTTTATAAAAAAAACAGCTAGGAAGCACAATTTAGCAGTGGGTTGCAGAGAAAAAGAAAAATGCTGGCAGAAAAATCCAATTGAGTGATTAAACAGCTCTTCATTTTCTGGCTTTATTTTTATGATAACAAATTTGTTCTCTGAAAAGTGTCCACAAAGCCAAGTATCTGATTAACATCTTTGTAGGGATGGTTTTTCACCTATTACTAAATTAAACTTGCTTCATTGGAAAGGCAGCAAGATGTATCCTCATTTCAATATCTACGGAAATAATACAGGTTGACACCATGAAACATTAACGCCACTGCATCTTTGCTGTTTTCTCATGTGGAAGTCTGTTTAATGTGAAAACAAGGTGATCTCTAATTAGCACACAGGTAAGGAATTAAGAAAATCTTTATTTAAGGGTGAAGATGTTTCTCACAAAATCGTTGCCCCAATGCATCATTGAAATCCAAGCTGGAAAGATGATTTTAATATATTACTTGAACATTTTATATTGCTCTTCTGGTGATAATGTAGTTTGTTTTTGTCAATTACCATTTTAATAATCGGGTAAAGAAAATTAAGTGGATTTTTGAAAGAAAACAATACTGTCAATATACTATTAAAACAAATTAAAATGGTAAACGTTATTGTACTTTAAGTAAAAATAAAAGAGCAAAAATATCAATCCCAGTTTTGGATTACTTTAATTAACAAAAAAAAAATGCATATAGCAGAGGATAGTTTCAATCTGCCTACCTCTGGGTTATGGACCCAGCATGCTTCCATTACAGTACTCTGCTGCACATGTAAGTGCAAGAGATCCTGAAGCACTCACTCATCATGGGAAAGTACCAATGTGTTTCTTCATTGGTTGATGGAAGAAACATCTTACAAAAACTCTCCACATTATTGACTTTTTAAAATGTTTCTAGGAATCGTTCTAGATGAATGCTTATTAGCCTTTGTCAGTATGGACTTTTGCAAAGTGTTGCTGTGGTGCAATCAGTTACTGCGTAAGGCTATTAACCAAAAGGTTGGTGGTACAATCCCACCCAGGGACGTAATTGACCTTGTTATCAGATTTTGGTGATCTTTATGTAGACAAGTCAAAATTTCGAAAACCCCTGTTATGGTGTAGGGTACCTGGCCTTCTCTGATGTAATCAGAGTTAGATTTGATTCAGTGATTTTATAAAAACAGCTAGGAAGCACAATTTAGCAGTGGGTTGCAGAGAAAAAGAAATATGCTGGCAAAAAAATCCAATTGAGTGATTAAACAGCTCTTCATTTTCTGGCTTTATTTTTATGCTAACCAATTTGTTCTCTGAAAAGTGTCCACAAAGCCAAGTTTCTGATTAACACCTTTGTAGGGATGGTTTTTCACCTATTACTAAATTAAACTTGCTTCATTGGAAAGGCTGCAAGATGCATCCTCATTTGAATATCTACTGAAATAATACAGGTTGACACCAGGAAACATTAACGCCACTGCATCCTTGCTGCTTTCTCATGTGGAAGTCTGTTTAATGTGAAAACAAGGTGATCTCTAATTAGCACACAGGTAAGGAATTAAGAAAATCTTTATTTAAGGGTGAAGATGTTTCTCACAAAATCGTTGCCCCAATGCATCATTGAAATTCAAGCTGGAAAGATGATTTTAATATATCATTTGTACATTTTGTATTGCTCTTCTGGTGACAATGTAGTTTGTTTTTGTCAATTACCATTTTAATAATCGGGTAAAGAAAATTAATTGAATTTTTGAAAGAAAACAATACTGTCAATATACTATTAAAACAAATTAAAATGGTAAAAGTTATTGTACTTTAAGTAAAAATAAAAGAGCAAAAATATCAATCCCAGTTTTGGATTACTTTAATTAACAAAAAAAAATGCATATAGCAGAGGATAGTTTCAATCTGCCTACCTCTGGGTTATGGACCCAGCATGCTTCCATTACAGTACTCTGCTGCACATGTAAGTGCAAGAGATCCTGAAGCACTCACTCATCATGGGAAAGTACCAATGTGTTTCTTCATTGGTTGATGGAAGAAACATCTTACAAAAACTCTCCACATTATTGACTTTTTAAAATGTTTCTAGGAATCGTTCTAGATGAATGCTTATTAGCCTTTGTCAGTATGGACTTTTGCAAAGTGTTGCTGTGGCGCAATCAGTTACTGTGTAAGGCTAATAACCAAAAGGTTGGTGGTTCAATCCCACCCAGGGACATAATTGACCTTGTTATCAGATTTTGGTGATCTTTATGTAGACAAGTCAAAATTTCAAACCCCCTCTTATGGTGTAGGGTACCTGGCCTTCTCTGATGTAATCAGAGTTAGATTTGATTCAGTGATTTTATAAAAACAGCTAGGAAGCACAATTTAGCAGTGGGTTGCAGAGAAAAAGAAATATGCTGGCAAAAAAATCCAATTGAGTGATTAAACAGCTCTTCATTTTCTGGCTTTATTTTTATGCTAACCAATTTGTTCTCTGAAAAGTGTCCACAAAGCCAAGTTTCTGATTAACACCTTTGTAGGGATGGTTTTTCACCTATTACTAAATTAAACTTGCTTCATTGGAAAGGCTGCAAGATGCATCCTCATTTGAATATCTACTGAAATAATACAGGTTGACACCAGGAAACATTAACGCCACTGCATCCTTGCTGCTTTCTCATGTGGAAGTCTGTTTAATGTGAAAACAAGGTGATATCTAATTAGCACACAGGTAAGGAATTAAGAAAATCTTTATTTAAGGGTGAAGATGTTTCTCACAAAATCGTTGCCCCAATGCATCATTGAAATTCAAGCTGGAAAGATTATTTTAATATATCACTTGTACATTTTGTATTGCTCTTCTGGTGACAATGTAGTTTGTTTTTGTCAATTACCATTTTAATAATCGGGTAAAGAAAATTAAGTGGATTTTTGAAAGAAAACAATACTGTCAATATACTATTAAAACAAATTAAAATGGTAAAAGTTATTGTACTTTAAGTAAAAATAAAAGCTAAAATATCAATCCCAGTTTTGGATTACTTTAATGAACAAAAAAAAATGCATATAGCAAAGGATAGTTTCAATCTGCCTACCTCTGGGTTATGGACCCAGCATGCTTCCATTACAGTACTCTGCTGCACATGTAAGTGCAAGAGATCCTGAAGCACTCACTCATCATGCGAAAGTACCAATGTGTTTCTTCATTGGTTGCTGGAAGAAACATCTTACAAAAACTCTCCAGATTATTGACTTTTTAAAGTTTTTCTAGGAAATGTTCTAGATGAATGCTTATTAGTCTTTGTCAGTATTTACTTTTTGCAAAGTGTCTCTGTGGCGCAATCGGTTAGTGTGTTCAGCTATTAATCAAAAGGTTGGTGGTTCAATCCCACCCAGGGACGTGATTGACCTTGTGATCAGATTTTGGTGATATTTAAGTAGACAAGTCAAAATTGCAAACCCCCTCTTATGGTGTAGGGTACCTGGCCTTCTCTGATGTAATCAGAGTTAGATTTAATTAAGTGATTTTATAAAAAAAAACAGCTAGGAAGCACAATTTAGCAGTGGGTTGCAGAGAAAAAGAAAAATGCTGGCAGAAAAATCCAATTGAGTGATTAAACAGCTCTTCATTTTCTGGCTTTATTTTTATGATAACAAATTTGTTCTCTGAAAAGTGTCCACAAAGCCAAGTTTCTGATTAACACCTTTGTAGGGATGGTTTTTCACCTATTACTAAATTAAACTTGCTTCATTGGAAAGGCTGCAAGATGCATCCTCATTTGAATATCTACTGAAATAATACAGGTTGACACCAGGAAACATTAACGCCACTGCATCCTTGCTGCTTTCTCATGTGGAAGTCTGTTTAATGTGAAAACAAGGTGATATCTAATTAGCACACAGGTAAGGAATTAAGAAAATCTTTATTTAAGGGTGAAGATGTTTCTCACAAAATCGTTGCCCCAATGCATCATTGAAATTCAAGCTGGAAAGATGATTTTAATACATCACTTGTACATTTTGTATTGCTCTTCTGGTGACAATGTAGTTTGTTTTTGTCAATTACCATTTTAATAATCGGGTAAAGAAAATTAAGTGGATTTTTGAAAGAAAACAATACTGTCAATATACTATTAAAACAAATTAAAATGGTAAAAGTTATTGTACTTTAAGTAAAAATAAAAGCTAAAATATCAATCCCAGTTTTGGATTACTTTAATGAACAAAAAAAAAATGCATATAGCAAAGGATAGTTTCAATCTGCCTACCTCTGGGTTATGGACCCAGCATGCTTCCATTACAGTACTCTGCTGCACATGTAAGTGCAAGAGATCCTGAAGCACTCACTCATCATGCGAAAGTACCAATGTGTTTCTTCATTGGTTGCTGGAAGAAACATCTTACAAAAACTCTCCAGATTATTGACTTTTTAAAGTTTTTCTAGGAAACGTTCTAGATGAATGCTTATTAGTCTTTGTCAGTATTTACTTTTTGCAAAGTGTCTCTGTGGCGCAATCGGTTAGTGTGTTCAGCTATTAATCAAAAGGTTGGTGGTTCAATCCCACCCAGGGACGTGATTGACCTTGTGATCAGATTTTGGTGATATTTAAGTAGACAAGTCAAAATTGCAAACCCCCTCTTATGGTGTAGGGTACCTGGCCTTCTCTGATGTAATCAGAGTTAGATTTAATTAAGTGATTTTATAAAAAAAACAGCTAGGAAGCACAATTTAGCAGTGGGTTGCAGAGAAAAAGAAAAATGCTGGCAGAAAAATCCAATTGAGTGATTAAACAGCTCTTCATTTTCTGGCTTTATTTTTATGATAACAAATTTGTTCTCTGAAAAGTGTCCACAAAGCCAAGTATCTGATTAACATCTTTGTAGGGATGGTTTTTCACCTATTACTAAATTAAACTTGCTTCATTGGAAAGGCAGCAAGATGTATCCTCATTTCAATATCTACGGAAATAATACAGGTTGACACCATGAAACATTAACGCCACTGCATCTTTGCTGTTTTCTCATGTGGAAGTCTGTTTAATGTGAAAACAAGGTGATCTCTAATTAGCACACAGGTAAGGAATTAAGAAAATCTTTATTTAAGGGTGAAGATGTTTCTCACAAAATCGTTGCCCCAATGCATCATTGAAATCCAAGCTGGAAAGATGATTTTAATATATTACTTGAACATTTTATATTGCTCTTCTGGTGATAATGTAGTTTGTTTTTGTCAATTACCATTTTAATAATCGGGTAAAGAAAATTAAGTGGATTTTTGAAAGAAAACAATACTGTCAATATACTATTAAAACAAATTAAAATGGTAAAAGTTATTGTACTTTAAGTAAAAATAAAAGAGCAAAAATATCAATCCCAGTTTTGGATTACTTTAATTAACAAAAAAAAAATGCATATAGCAGAGGATAGTTTCAATCTGCCTACCTCTGGGTTATGGACCCAGCATGCTTCCATTACAGTACTCTGCTGCACATGTAAGTGCAAGAGATCCTGAAGCACTCACTCATCATGGGAAAGTACCAATGTGTTTCTTCATTGGTTGATGGAAGAAACATCTTACAAAAACTCTCCACATTATTGACTTTTTAAAATGTTTCTAGGAATCGTTCTAGATGAATGCTTATTAGCCTTTGTCAGTATGGACTTTTGCAAAGTGTTGCTGTGGTGCAATCAGTTACTGCGTAAGGCTATTAACCAAAAGGTTGGTGGTTCAATCCCACCCAGGGACGTAATTGACCTTGTTATCAGATTTTGGTGATCTTTATGTAGACAAGTCAAAATTTCGAAAACCCCTGTTATGGTGTAGGGTACCTGGCCTTCTCTGATGTAATCAGAGTTAGATTTGATTCAGTGATTTTATAAAAACAGCTAGGAAGCACAATTTAGCAGTGGGTTGCAGAGAAAAAGAAATATGCTGGCAAAAAAATCCAATTGAGTGATTAAATAGCTCTTCATTTTCTGGCTTTATTTTTATGCTAACAAATTTGTTCTCTGAAAAGTGTCCACAAAGCCAAGTATCTGATTAACATCTTTGTAGGGATGGTTTTTCACCTATTACTAAATTAAACTTGCTTCATTGGAAAGGCAGCAAGGTGCATCCTCATTTCAATATCTACTGAAATAATACAGGTTGACACCAGGAAACATTAACGCCACTGCATCCTTGCTGCTTTCTCATGTGGAAGTCTGTTTAATGTGAAAACAAGGTGATATCTAATTAGCACACAGGTAAGGAATTAAGAAAATCTTTATTTAAGGGTGAAGATGTTTCTCACAAAATCGTTGCCCCAATGCATCATTGAAATTCAAGCTGGAAAGATGATTTTAATATATCATTTGTACATTTTGTATTGCTCTTCTGGTGACAATGTAGTTTGTTTTTGTCAATTACCATTTTAATAATCGGGTAAAGAAAATTAATTGGATTTTTGAAAGAAAACAATACTGTCAATATACTATTAAAACAAATTAAAATGGTAAAAGTTATTGTACTTTAAGTAAAAATAAAAGAGCAAAAATATCAATCCCAGTTTTGGATTACTTTAATTAACAAAAAAAAATGCATATAGCAGAGGATAGTTTCAATCTGCCTACCTCTGGGTTATGGACCCAGCATGCTTCCATTACAGTACTCTGCTGCACATGTAAGTGCAAGAGATCCTGAAGCACTCACTCATCATGGGAAAGTACCAATGTGTTTCTTCATTGGTTGATGGAAGAAACATCTTACAAAAACTCTCCACATTATTGACTTTTTAAAATGTTTCTAGGAATCGTTCTAGATGAATGCTTATTAGCCTTTGTCAGTATGGACTTTTGCAAAGTGTTGCTGTGGCGCAATCAGTTACTGTGTAAGGCTAATAACCAAAAGGTTGGTGGTTCAATCCCACCCAGGGACGTAATTGACCTTGTTATCAGATTTTGGTGATCTTTATGTAGACAAGTCAAAATTTCAAACCCCCTCTTATGGTGTAGGGTACCTGGCCTTCTCTGATGTAATCAGAGTTAGATTTGATTCAGTGATTTTATAAAAACAGCTAGGAAGCACAATTTAGCAGTGGGTTGCAGAGAAAAAGAAATATGCTGGCAAAAAAATCCAATTGAGTGATTAAACAGCTCTTCATTTTCTGGCTTTATTTTTATGCTAACCAATTTGTTCTCTGAAAAGTGTCCACAAAGCCAAGTTTCTGATTAACACCTTTGTAGGGATGGTTTTTCACCTATTACTAAATTAAACTTGCTTCATTGGAAAGGCTGCAAGATGCATCCTCATTTGAATATCTACTGAAATAATACAGGTTGACACCAGGAAACATTAACGCCACTGCATCCTTGCTGCTTTCTCATGTGGAAGTCTGTTTAATGTGAAAACAAGGTGATATCTAATTAGCACACAGGTAAGGAATTAAGAAAATCTTTATTTAAGGGTGAAGATGTTTCTCACAAAATCGTTGCCCCAATGCATCATTGAAATTCAAGCTGGAAAGATTATTTTAATATATCACTTGTACATTTTGTATTGCTCTTCTGGTGACAATGTAGTTTGTTTTTGTCAATTACCATTTTAATAATCGGGTAAAGAAAATTAAGTGGATTTTTGAAAGAAAACAATACTGTCAATATACTATTAAAACAAATGAAAATGGTAAAAGTTATTGTACTTTAAGTAAAAATAAAAGAGCAAAAATATCAATCCCAGTTTTGGATTACTTTAATTAACAAAAAAAAACGCATATAGCAGAGGATAGTTTCAATCTGCCTACCTCTGGGCTATGGACCCAGCATGCTTCCATTACAGTACTCTGCTGCACATGTAATTGCAAGAGATCCTGAAGTACTCACTCATCATGGGAAAGTACCAATGTGTTTCTTCATTGGTTGATGGAAGAAACATCTTACAAAAACTCTCCAGATTATTGACTACTTAAAGTTTTTCTAGGAAACGTTCTAGATGAATGCTTATTAGCCTTTGTCAGTATGTACTTTTGCAAAGTGTCGCTGTGGCGCAATCAGTTAGTGTGTACGGCTATTAACCAAAAGGTTGGTGGTTCAATCCCACCCAGGGATGTAATTGACCTTGTTATCAGATTTTGGTGATCTTTAAGTAGACAAGTCAAAATTTCAAAAACCCCTGTTATGGTGTTGGGTACCTGGCCTTCTCTGATGTAATCAGAGTTAGATTTGATTCAGTGATTTTATAAAAACAGCTAGGAAGCACAATTTAGCAGTGGTTTGCAGAGAAAAAGAAATATGCTGGCAAAAAAATCCAATTGAGTGATTAAACAGCTCTTCATTTTCTGGCTTTATTTTTATGCTAACAAATTTGTTCTCTGAAAAGTGTCCACAAAGCCAAGTATCTGATTAACATCTTTGTAGGGATGGTTTTTCACCTATTACTAAATTAAACTTGCTTCATTGGAAAGGCAGCAAGATGCATCCTCATTTCAATATCTACTGAAATAATACAGGTTGACACCAGGAAACATTAACGCCACTGCATCCTTGCTGCTTTCTCATGTGGAAGTCTGTTTAATGTGAAAACAAGGTGATATCTAATTAGCACACAGGTAAGGAATTAAGAAAATCTTTATTTAAGGGTGAAGATGTTTCTCACAAAATCGTTGCCCCAATGCATCATTGAAATTCAAGCTGGAAAGATGATTTTAATATATCATTTGTACATTTTGTATTGCTCTTCTGGTGACAATGTAGTTTGTTTTTGTCAATTACCATTTTAATAATCGGGTAAAGAAAATTAATTGGATTTTTGAAAGAAAACAATACTGTCAATATACTATTAAAACAAATTAAAATGGTAAAAGTTATTGTACTTTAAGTAAAAATAAAAGAGCAAAAATATCAATCCCAGTTTTGGATTACTTTAATTAACAAAAAAAAATGCATATAGCAGAGGATAGTTTCAATCTGCCTACCTCTGGGTTATGGACCCAGCATGCTTCCATTACAGTACTCTGCTGCACATGTAAGTGCAAGAGATCCTGAAGCACTCACTCATCATGGGAAAGTACCAATGTGTTTCTTCATTGGTTGATGGAAGAAACATCTTACAAAAACTCTCCACATTATTGACTTTTTAAAATGTTTCTAGGAATCGTTCTAGATGAATGCTTATTAGCCTTTGTCAGTATGGACTTTTGCAAAGTGTTGCTGTGGCGCAATCAGTTACTGTGTAAGGCTAATAACCAAAAGGTTGGTGGTTCAATCCCACCCAGGGACGTAATTGACCTTGTTATCAGATTTTGGTGATCTTTATGTAGACAAGTGAAAATTTCAAACCCCCTCTTATGGTGTAGGGTACCTGGCCTTCTCTGATGTAATCAGAGTTAGATTTGATTCAGTGATTTTATAAAAACAGCTAGGAAGCACAATTTAGCAGTGGGTTGCAGAGAAAAAGAAATATGCTGGCAAAAAAATCCAATTGAGTGATTAAACAGCTCTTCATTTTCTGGCTTTATTTTTATGCTAACCAATTTGTTCTCTGAAAAGTGTCCACAAAGCCAAGTTTCTGATTAACACCTTTGTAGGGATGGTTTTTCACCTATTACTAAATTAAACTTGCTTCATTGGAAAGGCTGCAAGATGCATCCTCATTTGAATATCTACTGAAATAATACAGGTTGACACCAGGAAACATTAACGCCACTGCATCCTTGCTGCTTTCTCATGTGGAAGTCTGTTTAATGTGAAAACAAGGTGATATCTAATTAGCACACAGGTAAGGAATTAAGAAAATCTTTATTTAAGGGTGAAGATGTTTCTCACAAAATCGTTGCCCCAATGCATCATTGAAATTCAAGCTGGAAAGATTATTTTAATATATCACTTGTACATTTTGTATTGCTCTTCTGGTGACAATGTAGTTTGTTTTTGTCAATTACCATTTTAATAATCGGGTAAAGAAAATTAAGTGGATTTTTGAAAGAAAACAATACTGTCAATATACTATTAAAACAAATGAAAATGGTAAAAGTTATTGTACTTTAAGTAAAAATAAAAGAGCAAAAATATCAATCCCAGTTTTGGATTACTTTAATTAACAAAAAAAAACGCATATAGCAGAGGATAGTTTCAATCTGCCTACCTCTGGGCTATGGACCCAGCATGCTTCCATTACAGTACTCTGCTGCACATGTAATTGCAAGAGATCCTGAAGTACTCACTCATCATGGGAAAGTACCAATGTGTTTCTTCATTGGTTGATGGAAGAAACATCTTACAAAAACTCTCCAGATTATTGACTACTTAAAGTTTTTCTAGGAAACGTTCTAGATGAATGCTTATTAGCCTTTGTCAGTATGTACTTTTGCAAAGTGTCGCTGTGGCGCAATCAGTTAGTGTGTACGGCTATTAACCAAAAGGTTGGTGGTTCAATACCACCCAGGGATGTAATTGACCTTGTTATCAGATTTTGGTGATCTTTAAGTAGACAAGTCAAAATTTCAAAAACCCCTGTTATGGTGTTGGGTACCTGGCCTTCTCTGATGTAATCAGAGTTAGATTTGATTCAGTGATTTTATAAAAACAGCTAGGAAGCACAATTTAGCAGTGGTTTGCAGAGAAAAAGAAATATGCTGGCAAAAAAATCCAATTGAGTGATTAAACAGCTCTTCATTTTCTGGCTTTATTTTTATGCTAACAAATTTGTTCTCTGAAAAGTGTCCACAAAGCCAAGTATCTGATTAACATCTTTGTAGGGATGGTTTTTCACCTATTACTAAATTAAACTTGCTTCATTGGAAAGGCAGCAAGATGCATCCTCATTTCAATATCTACTGAAATAATACAGGTTGACACCAGGAAACATTAACGCCACTGCATCCTTGCTGCTTTCTCATGTGGAAGTCTGTTTAATGTGAAAACAAGGTGATATCTAATTAGCACACAGGTAAGGAATTAAGAAAATCTTTATTTAAGGGTGAAGATGTTTCTCACAAAATCGTTGCCCCAATGCATCATTGAAATTCAAGCTGGAAAGATGATTTTAATATATCACTTGTACATTTTGTATTGCTCTTCTGGTGACAATGTAGTTTGTTTTTGTCAATTACCATTTTAATAATAGGGTAAAGAAAATTAAGTGGATTTTTGAAAGAAAACAATACTGTCAATATACTATTAAAACAAATTAAAATGGTAAAAGTTATTGTACTTTAAGTAAAAATAAAAGAGCAAAAATATCAATCCCAGTTTTGGATTACTTTAATTAACAAAAAAAAATGCATATAGCAGAGGATAGTTTCAATCTGCCTACCTCTGGGTTAAGGGGCCCAGCATGCTTCCATTGCAGTACTCTGCTGCACATGTAAGTGCAAGAGAACCTGAAGCACTCACTCATCATGGGAAAGTACCAATGCGTTTCTTCATTGGTTGATGGAAGAAACATCTTACAAAAACTCTCCAGATTATTGACTTTTTAAAGTTTTCTAGGAAACGTTCTAGATGAATGCTTATTAGCCTTTGTCAGTATGTACTTTTGCAAAGTGTCTCTGTGGTGCAATCGGTTAGTGTGTTTGGTTATTAACCAAAGGGTTGGTGGTTCAATCCCACCCAGGGATGTTATTGACCTTGTCATCAGATTTTGGTGATCTTTAAGTAGACAAGTCAAAATTTCAAACCCCCTCTTATGGTGTAGGGTACCTGGCCTACTCTGATGTAATCAGAGTTAGATTTGATTAAGTGATTTTATCAAAAAACAGCTAGGAAGCACAATTTAGCAGTGGTTTGCAGAGAAAATGAAATATGCTGGCAGAAAAATCCAATTGAGTGATTAAACAGCTCTTCATTTTCTGGCTTTATTTTTATGCTAACTAATTTGTTCTCTGAAAAGTGTCCACAAAGCCAAGTATCGGATTAACATCTTTGTAGGGATGGTTTTTCACCTATTACTAAATTAAACTTGCTTCATTGGAAAGGCAGCAAGATGCATCCTCATTTCAATATCTACTGAAATAATACAGGTTGACACCAGGAAACATTAACGCCACTGTATCCTTGCTGCTTTCTCATGTGGAAGTCTGTTTAATGTGAAAACAAGGTGATATCTAATTAGCACACAGGTAAGGAATTAAGAAAATCTTTATTTAAGGGTAAGATGTTTCTCACAAAATCGTTGCCCCAATGCATCATTGAAATTCAAGCTGGAAAGATAATTTTAATATATCATTTGTACATTTTGTATTGCTCTTCTGGTGACAATGTAGTTTGTTTTTGTCAATTACCATTTTAATAATCGGGTAAAGAAAATTAATTGGATTTTTGAAAGAAAACAATACTGTCAATATACTATTAAAACAAATTAAAATGGTAAAAGTTATTGTACTTTAAGTAAAAATAAAAGAGCAAAAATATCAATCCCAGTTTTGGATTACTTTAATTAACAAAAAAAAATGCATATAGCAGAGGATAGTTTCAATCTGCCTACCTCTGGGTTATGGACCCAGCATGCTTCCATTACAGTACTCTGCTGCACATGTAAGTGCAAGAGATCCTGAAGCACTCACTCATCATGGGAAAGTACCAATGTGTTTCTTCATTGGTTGATGGAAGAAACATCTTACAAAAACTCTCCACATTATTGACTTTTTAAAATGTTTCTAGGAATTGTTCTAGATGAATGCTTATTAGCCTTTGTCAGTATGGACTTTTGCAAAGTGTTGCTGTGGCGCAATCAGTTACTGTGTAAGGCTATTAACCAAAAGGTTGGTGGTTCAATCCCACCCAGGGACGTAATTGACCTTGTTAGCTGATTTTGGTGATCTTTATGTAGACAAGTCAAAATTTCAAACCCCCTCTTATGGTGTAGGGTACCTGGCCTTCTCTGATGTAATCAGAGTTAGATTTGATTCAGTGATTTTATAAAAACAGCTAGGAAGCACAATTTAGCAGTGGGTTGCAGAGAAAAAGAAATATGCTGGCAAAAAAATCCAATTGAGTGATTAAACAGCTCTTCATTTTCTGGCTTTATTTTTATGCTAACAAATTTGTTCTCTGAAAAGTGTCCACAAAGCCAAGTTTCTGATTAACACCTTTGTAGGGATGGTTTTTCACCTATTACTAAATTAAACTTGCTTCATTGGAAAGGCAGCAAGATGCATCCTCATTTGAATATCTACTGAAATAATACAGGTTGACACCAGGAAACATTAACGCCACTGCATCCTTGCTGCTTTCTCATGTGGAAGTCTGTTTAATGTGAAAACAAGGTGATATCTAATTAGCACACAGGTAAGGAATTAAGAAAATCTTTATTTAAGGGTGAAGATGTTTCTCACAAAATCGTTGCCCCAATGCATCATTGAAATTCAAGCTGGAAAGATGATTTTAATATATCACTTGTACATTTTGTATTGCTCTTCTGGTGACAATGTAGTTTGTTTTTGTCAATTACCATTTTAATAATCGGGTAAAGAAAATTAAGTGGATTTTTGAAAGAAAACAATACTGTCAATATACTATTAAAACAAATGAAAATGGTAAAAGTTATTGTACTTTAAGTAAAAATAAAAGAGCAAAAATATCAATCCCAGTTTTGGATTACTTTAATTAACAAAAAAAAAACGCATATAGCAGAGGATAGTTTCAATCTGCCTACCTCTGGGCTATGGACCCAGCATGCTTCCATTACAGTACTCTGCTGCACATGTAATTGCAAGAGATCCTGAAGTACTCACTCATCATGGGAAAGTACCAATGTGTTTCTTCATTGGTTGATGGAAGAAACATCTTACAAAAACTCTCCAGATTATTGACTACTTAAAGTTTTTCTAGGAAACGTTCTAGATGAATGCTTATTAGCCTTTGTCAGTATGTACTTTTGCAAAGTGTCGCTGTGGCGCAATCAGTTAGTGTGTACGGCTATTAACCAAAAGGTTGGTGGTTCAATCCCACCCAGGGATGTAATTGACCTTGTTATCAGATTTTGGTGATCTTTAAGTAGACAAGTCAAAATTTCAAAAACCCCTGTTATGGTGTAGGGTACCTGGCCTTCTCTGATGTAATCAGAGTTAGATTTGATTCAGTGATTTTATAAAAACAGCTAGGAAGCACAATTTAGCAGTGGTTTGCAGAGAAAAAGAAATATGCTGGCAAAAAAATCCAATTGAGTGATTAAACAGCTCTTCATTTTCTGGCTTTATTTTTATGCTAACAAATTTGTTCTCTGAAAAGTGTCCACAAAGCCAAGTATCTGATTAACATCTTTGTAGGGATGGTTTTTCACCTATTACTAAATTAAACTTGCTTCATTGGAAAGGCAGCAAGATGCATCCTCATTTCAATATCTTCTGAAATAATACAGGTTGACACCAGGAAACATTAACGCCACTGCATCCTTGCTGCTTTCTCATGTGGAAGTCTGTTTAATGTGAAAACAAGGTGATATCTAATTAGCACACAGGTAAGGAATTAAGAAAATCTTTATTTAAGGGTGAAGATGTTTCTCACAAAATCGTTGCCCCAATGCATCATTGAAATTCAAGCTGGAAAGATGATTTTAATATATCACTTGTACATTTTGTATTGCTCTTCTGGTGACAATGTAGTTTGTTTTTGTCAATTACCATTTTAATAATAGGGTAAAGAAAATTAAGTGGATTTTTGAAAGAAAACAATACTGTCAATATACTATTAAAACAAATTAAAATGG
Organism: Pseudophryne corroboree; assembly: GCF_028390025.1. NCBI lineage: Eukaryota > Metazoa > Chordata > Amphibia > Anura > Myobatrachidae > Pseudophryne > Pseudophryne corroboree. Next base: position 49,755 of record NW_026968170.1, on the reverse strand, counting down.
TAAAAGTTATTGTACTTTAAGTAAAAATAAAAGAGCAAAAATATCAATACCAGTTTTGGATTACTTTAATTAACAGAAAAAAAAATGCATATAGCAGAGGATAGTTTCAATCTGCCTACCTCTGGGTTATGGACCCAGCATGCTTCCATTACAGTCCTCTGCTGCACATGTAAGTGCAAGAGATCCTGAAGCACTCACTCATCATGGGAAAGTACCAATGTGTTTCTTCATTGGTTGATGGAAGAAACATCTTACAAAAACTCTCCACATTATTGACTTTTTAAAATGTTTCTAGGAATCGTTCTAGATGAATGCTTATTAGCCTTTGTCAGTATGGACTTTTGCAAAGTGTTGCTGTGGCGCAATCAGTTACTGTGTAAGGCTATTAACCAAAAGGTTGGTGGTTCAATCCCACCCAGGGATGTAATTGACCTTGTTATCAGATTTTGGTGATCTTTATGTAGACAAGTCAAAATTTCGAAAACCCCTGTTATGGTGTAGGGTACCTGGCCTTCTCTGATGTAATCAGAGTTAGATTTGATTCAGTGATTTTATAAAAACAGCTAGGAAGCACAATTTAGCAGTGGGTTGCAGAGAAAAAGAAATATGCTGGCAAAAAAATCCAATTGAGTGATTAAATAGCTCTTCATTTTCTGGCTTTATTTTTATGCTAACAAATTTGTTCTCTGAAAAGTGTCCACAAAGCCAAGTATCTGATTAACATCTTTGTAGGGATGGTTTTTCACCTATTACTAAATTAAACTTGCTTCATTGGAAAGGCAGCAAGATGCATCCTCATTTCAATATCTACTGAAATAATACAGGTTGACACCAGGAAACATTAACGCCACTGCATCCTTGCTGCTTTCTCATGTGGAAGTCTGTTTAATGTGAAAACAAGGTGATATCTAATTAGCACACAGGTAAGGAATTAAGAAAATCTTTATTTAAGGGTGAAGATGTTTCTCACAAAATCGTTGCCCCAATGCATCATTGAAATTCAAGCTGGAAAGATGATTTTAATATATCATTTGTACATTTTGTATTGCTCTTCTGGTGACAATGTAGTTTGTTTTTGTCAATTACCATTTTAATAATCGGGTAAAGAAAATTAATTGGATTTTTGAAAGAAAACAATACTGTCAATATACTATTAAAACAAATTAAAATGGTAAAAGTTATTGTACTTTAAGTAAAAATAAAAGAGCAAAAATATCAATCCCAGTTTTGGATTACTTTAATTAACAAAAAAAATGCATATAGCAGAGGATAGTTTCAATCTGCCTACCTCTGGGTTATGGACCCAGCATGCTTCCATTACAGTACTCTGCTGCACATGTAAGTGCAAGAGATCCTGAAGCACTCACTCATCATGGGAAAGTACCAATGTGTTTCTTCATTGGTTGATGGAAGAAACATCTTACAAAAACTCTCCACATTATTGACTTTTTAAAATGTTTCTAGGAATCGTTCTAGATGAATGCTTATTAGCCTTTGTCAGTATGGACTTTCGCAAAGTGTTGCTGTGGCGCAATCAGTTACTGTGTAAGACTATTAACCAAAAGGTTGGTGGTTCAATCCCACCCAGGGACGTAATTGACCTTGTTATCAGATTTTGGTGATCTTTATGTAGACAAGTCAAAATTTCAAACCCCCTCTTATGGTGTAGGGTACCTGGCCTTCTCTGATGTAATCAGAGTTAGATTTGATTCAGTGATTTTATAAAAACAGCTAGGAAGCACAATTTAGCAGTGGGTTGCAGAGAAAAAGAAATATGCTGGCAAAAAAATCCAATTGAGTGATTAAACAGCTCTTCATTTTCTGGCTTTATTTTTATGCTAACAAATTTGTTCTCTGAACAGTGTCCACAAAGCCAAGTTTCTGATTAACACCTTTGTAGGGATGGTTTTTCACCTATTACTAAATTAAACTTGCTTCATTGGAAAGGCAGCAAGATGCATCCTCATTTGAATATCTACTGAAATAATACAGGTTGACACCAGGAAACATTAACGCCACTGCATCCTTGCTGCTTTCTCATGTGGAAGTCTGTTTAATGTGAAAACAAGGTGATATCTAATTAGCACACAGGTAAGGAATTAAGAAAATCTTTATTTAAGGGTGAAGATGTTTCTCACAAAATCGTTGCCCCAATGCATCATTGAAATTCAAGCTGGAAAGATGATTTTAATATAACACTTGTACATTTTGTATTGCTCTTCTGGTGACAATGTAGTTTGTTTTTGTCAATTACCATTTTAATAATCGGGTAAAGAAAATTAAGTGGATTTTTGAAAGAAAACAATACTGTCAATATACTATTAAAACAAATGAAAATGGTAAAAGTTATTGTACTTTAAGTAAAAATAAAAGAGCAAAAATATCAATCCCAGTTTTGGATTACATTAATTAACAAAAAAAAACGCATATAGCAGAGGATAGTTTCAATCTGCCTACCTCTGGGCTATGGACCCAGCATGCTTCCATTACAGTACTCTGCTGCACATGTAATTGCAAGAGATCCTGAAGTACTTACTCATCATGGGAAAGTACCAATGTGTTTCTTCATTGGTTGATGGAAGAAACATCTTACAAAAACTCTCCAGATTATTGACTATTTAAAGTTTTTCTAGGAAACGTTCTAGATGAATGCTTATTAGCCTTTGTCAGTATGTACTTTTGCAAAGTGTCGCTGTGGCGCAATCAGTTAGTGTGTACGGCTATTAACCAAAAGGTTGGTGGTTCAATCCCACCCAGGGATGTAATTGACCTTGTTATCAGATTTTGGTGATCTTTAAGTAGACAAGTCAAAATTTCAAAAACCCCTGTTATGGTGTAGGGTACCTGGCCTTCTCTGATGTAATCAGAGTTAGATTTGATTCAGTGATTTTATAAAAACAGCTAGGAAGCACAATTTAGCAGTGGTTTGCAGAGAAAAAGAAATATGCTGGCAAAAAAATCCAATTGAGTGATTAAACAGCTCTTCATTTTCTGGCTTTATTTTTATGCTAACAAATTTGTTCTCTGAAAAGTGTCCACAAAGCCAAGTATCTGATTAACATCTTTGTAGGGATGGTTTTTCACCTATTACTAAATTAAACTTGCTTCATTGGAAAGGCAGCAAGATGCATCCTCATTTCAATATCTACTGAAATAATACAGGTTGACACCAGGAAACATTAACGCCACTGCATCCTTGCTGCTTTCTCATGTGGAAGTCTGTTTAATGTGAAAACAAGGTGATATCTAATTAGCACACAGGTAAGGAATTAAGAAAATCTTTATTTAAGGGTGAAGATGTTTCTCACAAAATCGTTGCCCCAATGCATCATTGAAATTCAAGCTGGAAAGATGATTTTAATATATCATTTGTACATTTTGTATTGCTCTTCTGGTGACAATGTAGTTTGTTTTTGTCAATTACCATTTTAATAATCGGGTAAAGAAAATTAATTGGATTTTTGAAAGAAAACAATACTGTCAATATACTATTAAAACAAATTAAAATGGTAAAAGTTATTGTACTTTAAGTAAAAATAAAAGAGCAAAAATATCAATCCCAGTTTTGGATTACTTTAATTAACAAAAAAAATGCATATAGCAGAGGATAGTTTCAATCTGCCTACCTCTGGGTTATGGACCCAGCATGCTTCCATTACAGTACTCTGCTGCACATGTAAGTGCAAGAGATCCTGAAGCACTCACTCATCATGGGAAAGTACCAATGTGTTTCTTCATTGGTTGATGGAAGAAACATCTTACAAAAACTCTCCACATTATTGACTTTTTAAAATGTTTCTAGGAATCGTTCTAGATGAATGCTTATTAGCCTTTGTTAGTATGGACTTTCGCAAAGTGTTGCTGTGGCGCAATCAGTTACTGTGTAAGACTATTAACCAAAATGTTGGTGGTTCAATCCCACCCAGGGACGTAATTGACCTTGTTATCAGATTTTGGTGATCTTTATGTAGACAAGTCAAAATTTCAAACCCCCTCTTATGGTGTAGGGTACCTGGCCTTCTCTGATGTAATCAGAGTTAGATTTGATTCAGTGATTTTATAAAAACAGCTAGGAAGCACAATTTAGCAGTGGGTTGCAGAGAAAAAGAAATATGCTGGCAAAAAAATCCAATTGAGTGATTAAACAGCTCTTCATTTTCTGGCTTTATTTTTATGCTAACAAATTTGTTCTCTGAAAAGTGTCCACAAAGCCAAGTTTCTGATTAACACCTTTGTAGGGATGGTTTTTCACCTATTACTAAATTAAACTTGCTTCATTGGAAAGGCAGCAAGATGCATCCTCATTTGAATATCTACTGAAATAATACAGGTTGACACCAGGAAACATTAACGCCACTGCATCCTTGCTGCTTTCTCATGTGGAAGTCTGTTTAATGTGAAAACAAGGTGATATCTAATTAGCACACAGGTAAGGAATTAAGAAAATCTTTATTTAAGGGTGAAGATGTTTCTCACAAAATCGTTGCCCCAATGCATCATTGAAATTCAAGCTGGAAAGATGATTTTAATATAACACTTGTACATTTTGTATTGCTCTTCTGGTGACAATGTAGTTTGTTTTTGTCAATTACCATTTTAATAATCGGGTAAAGAAAATTAAGTGGATTTTTGAAAGAAAACAATACTGTCAATATACTATTAAAACAAATGAAAATGGTAAAAGTTATTGTACTTTAAGTAAAAATAAAAGAGCAAAAATATCAATCCCAGTTTTGGATTACTTTAATTAACAAAAAAAAACGCATATAGCAGAGGATAGTTTCAATCTGCCTACCTCTGGGCTATGGACCCAGCATGCTTCCATTACAGTACTCTGCTGCACATGTAATTGCAAGAGATCCTGAAGTACTTACTCATCATGGGAAAGTACCAATGTGTTTCTTCATTGGTTGATGGAAGAAACATCTTACAAAAACTCTCCAGATTATTGACTATTTAAAGTTTTTCTAGGAAACGTTCTAGATGAATGCTTATTAGCCTTTGTCAGTATGTACTTTTGCAAAGTGTCGCTGTGGCGCAATCAGTTAGTGTGTACGGCTATTAACCAAAAGGTTGGTGGTTCAATCCCACCCAGGGATGTAATTGACCTTGTTATCAGATTTTGGTGATCTTTAAGTAGACAAGTCAAAATTTCAAAAACCCCTGTTATGGTGTAGGGTACCTGGCCTTCTCTGATGTAATCAGAGTTAGATTTGATTCAGTGATTTTATAAAAACAGCTAGGAAGCACAATTTAGCAGTGGTTTGCAGAGAAAAATAAATATGCTGGCAAAAAAATCCAATTGAGTGATTAAACAGCTCTTCATTTTCTGGCTTTATTTTTATGCTAACAAATTTGTTCTCTGAAAAGTGTCCACAAAGCCAAGTATCTGATTAACATCTTTGTAGGGATGGTTTTTCACCTATTACTAAATTAAACTTGCTTCATTGGAAAGGCAGCAAGATGCATCCTCATTTCAATATCTACTGAAATAATACAGGTTGACACCAGGAAACATTAACGCCACTGCATCCTTGCTGCTTTCTCATGTGGAAGTCTGTTTAATGTGAAAACAAGGTGATATCTAATTAGCACACAGGTAAGGAATTAAGAAAATCTTTATTTAAGGGTAAGATGTTTCTCACAAAATCGTTGCCCCAATGGATCATTGAAATTCAAGCTGGAAAGATGATTTTAATATATCACTTGTACATTTTGTATTGCTCTTCTGGTGACAATGTAGTTTGTTTTTGTCAATTACCATTTTAATAATCGGGTAAAGAAAATTAAGTGGATTTTTGAAAGAAAACAATACTGTCAATATACTATTAAAACAAATTAAAATGGTAAAAGTTATTGTACTTTAAGTAAAAATAAAAGAGCAAAAATATCAATACCAGTTTTGGATTACTTTAATTAACAAAAAAAAAATGCATATAGCAGAGGATAGTTTCAATCTGCCTACCTCTGGGTTATGGACCCAGCATGCTTCCATTACAGTCCTCTGCTGCACATGTAAGTGCAAGAGATCCTGAAGCACTCACTCATCATGGGAAAGTACCAATGTGTTTCTTCATTGGTTGATGGAAGAAACATCTTACAAAAACTCTCCACATTATTGACTTTTTAAAATGTTTCTAGGAATCGTTCTAGATGAATGCTTATTAGCCTTTGTCAGTATGTACTTTTGCAGTGTTGCTGTGGCGCAATCAGTTACTGTGTAAAGCTATTAACCAAAAGGTTGGTGGTTCAATCCCACCCAGGGATGTAATTGACCTTGTTATCCGATTTTGGTGATCTTTATGTAGACAAGTCAAAATTTCGAAAACCCCTGTTATGGTGTAGGGTACCTGGCCTTCTCTGATGTAATCAGAGTTAGATTTGATTCAGTGATTTTATAAAAACAGCTAGGAAGCACAATTTAGCAGTGGGTTGCAGAGAAAAAGAAATATGCTGGCAAAAAAATCCAATTGAGTGATTAAACAGCTCTTCATTTTCTGGCTTTATTTTTATGCTAACAAATTTGTTCTCTGAAAAGTGTCCACAAAGCCAAGTTTCTGATTAACACCTTTGTAGGGATGGTTTTTCACCTATTACTAAATTAAACTTGCTTCATTGGAAAGGCAGCAAGATGCATCCTCATTTGAATATCTACTGAAATAATACAGGTTGACACCAGGAAACATTAACGCCACTGCATCCTTGCTGCTTTCTCATGTGGAAGTCTGTTTAATGTGAAAACAAGGTGATATCTAATTAGCACACAGGTAAGGAATTAAGAAAATCTTTATTTAAGGGTGAAGATGTTTCTCACAAAATCGTTGCCCCAATGCATCATTGAAATTCAAGCTGGAAAGATGATTTTAATATATCATTTGTACATTTTGTATTGCTCTTCTGGTGACAATGTAGTTTGTTTTTGTCAATTACCATTTTAATAATCGGGTAAAGAAAATTAATTGGATTTTTGAAAGAAAACAATACTGTCAATATACTATTAAAACAAATTAAAATGGTAAAAGTTATTGTACTTTAAGTAAAAATAAAAGAGCAAAAATATCAATCCCAGTTTTGGATTACTTTAATTAACAAAAAAAATGCATATAGCAGAGGATAGTTTCAATCTGCCTACCTCTGGGTTATGGACCCAGCATGCTTCCATTACAGTACTCTGCTGCACATGTAAGTGCAAGAGATCCTGAAGCACTCACTCATCATGGGAAAGTACCAATGTGTTTCTTCATTGGTTGATGGAAGAAACATCTTACAAAAACTCTCCACATTATTGACTTTTTAAAATGTTTCTAGGAATCGTTCTAGATGAATGCTTATTAGCCTTTGTTAGTATGGACTTTCGCAAAGTGTTGCTGTGGCGCAATCAGTTACTGTGTAAGACTATTAACCAAAATGTTGGTGGTTCAATCCCACCCAGGGACGTAATTGACCTTGTTATCAGATTTTGGTGATCTTTATGTAGACAAGTCAAAATTTCAAACCCCCTCTTATGGTGTAGGGTACCTGGCCTTCTCTGATGTAATCAGAGTTAGATTTGATTCAGTGATTTTATAAAAACAGCTAGGAAGCACAATTTAGCAGTGGGTTGCAGAGAAAAAGAAATATGCTGGCAAAAAAATCCAATTGAGTGATTAAACAGCTCTTCATTTTCTGGCTTTATTTTTATGCTAACAAATTTGTTCTCTGAAAAGTGTCCACAAAGCCAAGTTTCTGATTAACACCTTTGTAGGGATGGTTTTTCACCTATTACTAAATTAAACTTGCTTCATTGGAAAGGCAGCAAGATGCATCCTCATTTGAATATCTACTGAAATAATACAGGTTGACACCAGGAAACATTAACGCCACTGCATCCTTGCTGCTTTCTCATGTGGAAGTCTGTTTAATGTGAAAACAAGGTGATATCTAATTAGCACACAGGTAAGGAATTAAGAAAATCTTTATTTAAGGGTGAAGATGTTTCTCACAAAATCGTTGCCCCAATGCATCATTGAAATTCAAGCTGGAAAGATGATTTTAATATAACACTTGTACATTTTGTATTGCTCTTCTGGTGACAATGTAGTTTGTTTTTGTCAATTACCATTTTAATAATCGGGTAAAGAAAATTAAGTGGATTTTTGAAAGAAAACAATACTGTCAATATACTATTAAAACAAATGAAAATGGTAAAAGTTATTGTACTTTAAGTAAAAATAAAAGAGCAAAAATATCAATCCCAGTTTTGGATTACTTTAATTAACAAAAAAAAACGCATATAGCAGAGGATAGTTTCAATCTGCCTACCTCTGGGCTATGGACCCAGCATGCTTCCATTACAGTACTCTGCTGCACATGTAATTGCAAGAGATCCTGAAGTACTTACTCATCATGGGAAAGTACCAATGTGTTTCTTCATTGGTTGATGGAAGAAACATCTTACAAAAACTCTCCAGATTATTGACTATTTAAAGTTTTTCTAGGAAACGTTCTAGATGAATGCTTATTAGCCTTTGTCAGTATGTACTTTTGCAAAGTGTCGCTGTGGCGCAATCAGTTAGTGTGTACGGCTATTAACCAAAAGGTTGGTGGTTCAATCCCACCCAGGGATGTAATTGACCTTGTTATCAGATTTTGGTGATCTTTAAGTAGACAAGTCAAAATTTCAAAAACCCCTGTTATGGTGTAGGGTACCTGGCCTTCTCTGATGTAATCAGAGTTAGATTTGATTCAGTGATTTTATAAAAACAGCTAGGAAGCACAATTTAGCAGTGGTTTGCAGAGAAAAATAAATATGCTGGCAAAAAAATCCAATTGAGTGATTAAACAGCTCTTCATTTTCTGGCTTTATTTTTATGCTAACAAATTTGTTCTCTGAAAAGTGTCCACAAAGCCAAGTATCTGATTAACATCTTTGTAGGGATGGTTTTTCACCTATTACTAAATTAAACTTGCTTCATTGGAAAGGCAGCAAGATGCATCCTCATTTCAATATCTACTGAAATAATACAGGTTGACACCAGGAAACATTAACGCCACTGCATCCTTGCTGCTTTCTCATGTGGAAGTCTGTTTAATGTGAAAACAAGGTGATATCTAATTAGCACACAGGTAAGGAATTAAGAAAATCTTTATTTAAGGGTAAGATGTTTCTCACAAAATCGTTGCCCCAATGCATCATTGAAATTCAAGCTGGAAAGATGATTTTAATATATCACTTGTACATTTTGTATTGCTCTTCTGGTGACAATGTAGTTTGTTTTTGTCAATTACCATTTTAATAATCGGGTAAAGAAAATTAAGTGGATTTTTGAAAGAAAACAATACTGTCAATATACTATTAAAACAAATTAAAATGGTAAAAGTTATTGTACTTTAAGTAAAAATAAAAGAGCAAAAATATCAATCCCAGTTTTGGATTACTTTAATTAACAAAAAAAAATGCATATAGCAGAGGATAGTTTCAATCTGCCTACCTCTGGGTTATGGACCCAGCATGCTTCCATTACAGTACTCTGCTGCACATGTAAGTGCAAGAGATCCTGAAGCACTCACTCATCATGGGAAAGTACCAATGTGTTTCTTCATTGGTTGATGGAAGAAACATCTTACAAAAACTCTCCACATTATTGACTTTTTAAAATGTTTCTAGGAATCGTTCTAGATGAATGCTTATTAGCCTTTGTCAGTAAGGACTTTTGCAAAGTGTTGCTGTGGCGCAATCAGTTACTGTGTAAGGCTATTAACCAAAAGGTTGGTGGTTCAATCCCACCCAGGGACGTAATTGACCTTGATATCAGATTTTGGTGATCTTTATGTAGACAAGTCAAAATTTCAAACCCCCTCTTATGGTGTAGGGTACCTGACCTTCTCTGATGTAATCAGAGTTAGATTTGATTCAGTGATTTTATAAAAACAGCTAGGAAGCACAATTTAGCAGTGGGTTGCAGAGAAAAAGAAATATGCTGGCAAAAAAATCCAATTGAGTGATTAAACAGCTCTTCATTTTCTGGCTTTATTTTTATGCTAACAAATTTGTTCTCTGAAAAGTGTCCACAAAGCCAAGTTTCTGATTAACACCTTTGTAGGGATGGTTTTTCACCTATTACTAAATTAAACTTGCTTCATTGGAAAGGCAGCAAGATGCATCCTCATTTGAATATCTACTGAAATAATACAGGTTGACACCAGGAAACATTAACGCCACTGCATCCTTGCTGCTTTCTCATGTGGAAGTCTGTTTAATGTGAAAACAAGGTGATATCTAATTAGCACACAGGTAAGGAATTAAGAAAATCTTTATTTAAGGGTGAAGATGTTTCTCACAAAATCGTTGCCCCAATGCATCATTGAAATTCAAGCTGGAAAGATGATTTTAATATATCACTTGTACATTTTGTATTGCTCTTCTGGTGACAATGTAGTTTGTTTTTGTCAATTACCATTTTAATAATCGGGTAAAGAAAATTAAGTGGATTTTTGAAAGAAAACAATACTGTCAATATACTATTAAAACAAATGAAAATGGTAAAAGTTATTGTACTTAAAGTAAAAATAAAAGAGCAAAAATATCAATCCCAGTTTTGGATTACTTTAATTAACAAAAAAAAACGCATATAGCAGAGGATAGTTTCAATCTGCCTACCTCTGGGTTATGGACCCAGCATGCTTCCATTACAGTACTCTGCTGCACATGTAATTGCAAGAGATCCTGAAGTACTCACTCATCATGGGAAAGTACCAATGTGTTTCTTCATTGGTTGATGGAAGAAACATCTTACAAAAACTCTCCAGATTATTGACTACTTAAAGTTTTTCTAGGAAACGTTCTAGATGAATGCTTATTAGCCTTTGTCAGTATGTACTTTTGCAAAGTGTCGCTGTGGCGCAATCAGTTAGTGTGTACGGCTATTAACCAAAAGGTTGGTGGTTCAATCCCACCCAGGGATGTAATTGACCTTGTTATCAGATTTTGGTGATCTTTAAGTAGACAAGTCAAAATTTCAAAAACCCCTGTTATGGTGTAGGGTACCTGGCCTTCTCTGATGTAATCAGAGTTAGATTTGATTCAGTGATTTTATAAAAACAGCTAGGAAGCACAATTTAGCAGTGGTTTGCAGAGAAAAAGAAATATGCTGGCAAAAAAATCCAATTGAGTGATTAAACAGCTCTTCATTTTCTGGCTTTATTTTTATGCTAACAAATTTGTTCTCTGAAAAGTGTCCACAAAGCCAAGTATCTGATTAACATCTTTGTAGGGATGGTTTTTCACCTATTACTAAATTAAACTTGCTTCATTGGAAAGGCAGCAAGATGCATCCTCATTTCAATATCTACTGAAATAATACAGGTTGACACCAGGAAACATTAACGCCACTGCATCCTTGCTGCTTTCTCATGTGGAAGTCTGTTTAATGTGAAAACAAGGTGATATCTAATTAGCACACAGGTAAGGAATTAAGAAAATCTTTATTTAAGGGTGAAGATGTTTCTCACAAAATCGTTGCCCCAATGCATCATTGAAATTCAAGCTGGAAAGATGATTTTAATATATCACTTGTACATTTTGTATTGCTCTTCTGGTGACAATGTAGTTTGTTTTTGTCAATTACCATTTTAATAATAGGGTAAAGAAAATTAAGTGGATTTTTGAAAGAAAACAATACTGTCAATATACTATTAAAACAAATTAAAATGGTAAAAGTTATTGTACTTTAAGTAAAAATAAAAGAGCAAAAATATCAATCCCAGTTTTGGATTACTTTAATTAACAAAAAAAAAATGCATATAGCAGAGGATAGTTTCAATCTGCCTACCTCTGGGTTAAGGGGCCCAGCATGCTTCCATTGCAGTACTCTGCTGCACATGTAAGTGCAAGAGATCCTGAAGCACTCACTCATCATGGGAAAGTACCAATGCGTTTCTTCATTGGTTGATGGAAGAAACATCTTACAAAAACTCTCCAGATTATTGACTTTTTAAAGTTTTCTAGGAAACGTTCTAGATGAATGCTTATTAGCCTTTGTCAGTATGTACTTTTGCAAAGTGTCTCTGTGGTGTAATCGGTTAGTGTGTCTGGTTATTAACCAAAGGGTTGGTGGTTCAATCCCACCCAGGGATGTTATTGACCTTGTCATCAGATTTTGGTGATCTTTAAGTAGACAAGTCAAAATTTCAAACCCCCTCTTATGGTGTAGGGTACCTGGCCTACTCTGATGTAATCAGAGTTAGATTTGATTAAGTGATTTTATCAAAAAACAGCTAGGAAGCACAATTTAGCAGTGGTTTGCAGAGAAAATGAAATATGCTGGCAGAAAAATCCAATTGAGTGATTAAACAGCTCTTCATTTTCTGGCTTTATTTTTATGCTAACTAATTTGTTCTCTGAAAAGTGTCCACAAAGCCAAGTATCGGATTAACATCTTTGTAGGGATGGTTTTTCACCTATTACTAAATTAAACTTGCTTCATTGGAAAGGCAGCAAGATGCATCCTCATTTCAATATCTACTGAAATAATACAGGTTGACACCAGGAAACATTAACGCCACTGCATCCTTGCTGCTTTCTCATGTGGAAGTCTGTTTAATGTGAAAACAAGGTGATATCTAATTAGCACACAGGTAAGGAATTAAGAAAATCTTTATTTAAGGGTAAGATGTTTCTCACAAAATCGTTGCCCCAATGCATCATTGAAATTCAAGCTGGAAAGATGATTTTAATATATCACTTGTACATTTTGTATTGCTCTTCTGGTGACAATGTAGTTTGTTTTTGTCAATTACCATTTTAATAATCGGGTAAAGAAAATTAAGTGGATTTTTGAAAGAAAACAATACTGTCTATATACTATTAAAACAAATTAAAAAGGTAAAAGTTATTGTACTTTAAGTAAAATAAAAAGAGCAAAAATATCAATCCCAGTTTTGGATTACTTTAATTAACAAAAAAAATGCATATAGCAGAGGATAATTTCAATCTGCCTACCTCTGGGTTATGGACCCAGCATGCTTCCATTACAGTACTCTGCTGCACATGTAAGTGCAAGAGATCCTGAAGCACTCACTCATCATGGGAAAGTACCAATGTGTTTCTTTATTGGTTGATGGAAGAAACATCTTACAAAAACTCTCCAGATTATTGACTATTTAAAGTTTTTCTAGGAAACGTTCTAGATGAATGCTTATTAGCCTTTGTCAGTATGTACTTTCACAAAGTGTCGCTGTAGCGCTATCAGTTAGTGTGTACGGCTATTAACCAAAAAGTTGGTGGTTCAATCCCACCCAGGGACGTAATTGACCTTGTGATCAGATTTTGGTGATATTTAAGTAGACAAGTCAAAATTTCAAACCCTCTCTTATGGTGTAGGGTACCTGGCCTACTCTGATGTAATCAGTTAGATTTGATTAAGTGATTTTATGAAAAAAAACAGCTAGGAAACACAATTTAGCAGTGGGTTGCAGAGAAAAAGAAATATGCTGGCAGAAAAATCCAATTGAGTGATTAAACAGCTCTTCATTTTCTGGCTTTATTTTTATGCTAACAAATTTGTTCTCTGAAAAGAGTCCACAAAGCCAAGTATCTGATTAACACCTTTGTAGGGATGGTTTTTCACCTATTACTAAATTAAACATGCTTCATTGGAAAGGCAGCAATATGCATCCTCATTTCAATATCTACTGAAATAATACAGGTTGACACCAGGAAACATTAACGCCACTGCATCCTTGCTGCTTTCTCATGTGGAAGTCTGTTTAATGTGAAAACAAGGTGATATCTAATTAGCACACAGGTAAGGAATTAAGAAAATCTTTATTTAAGGGTGAAGAGGTTTCTCACAAAATCGTTGCCCCAATGCATCATTGAAATTCAAGCTGGAAAGATGATTTTAATATATCACTTGTACATTTTGTATTGCTCTTCTGGTGACAATGTAGTTTGTTTTTGTCAATTACCATTTGAATAATAGGGTAAAGAAAATTAAGTGGATTTTTGAAAGAAAACAATACTGTCAATATACTATTAAAACAAATTAAAATGGTAAAAGTTATTGTACTTTAAGTAAAAATAAAAGAGCAAAAATATCAATCCCAGTTTTGGATTACTTTAATTAACAAAAAAAAAATGCATATAGCAGAGGATAGTTTCAATCTGCCTACCTCTGGGTTAAGGGGCCCAGCATGCTTCCATTGCAGTACTCTGCTGCACATGTAAGTGCAAGAGATCCTGAAGCACTCACTCATCATGGGAAAGTACCAATGCGTTTCTTCATTGGTTGATGGAAGAAACATCTTACAAAAACTCTCCAGATTATTGACTTTTTAAAGTTTTCTAGGAAACGTTCTATCGGATTAACAAAGATGTTAATCCGATACTTGGCTTTGTGGACACTTTTCAGAGAACAAATTAGTTAGCATAAAAATAAAGCCAGAAAATGAAGAGCTGTTTAATCACTCAATTGGATTTTTCTGCCAGCATATTTCATTTTCTCTGCAAACCACTGCTAAATTGTGCTTCCTAGCTGTTTTTTGATAAAATCACTTAATCAAATCTAACTCTGATTACATCAGAGTAGGCCAGGTACCCTACACCATAAGAGGGGGTTTGAAATTTTGACTTTTTTTTGTTAATTAAAGTAATCCAAAACTGGGATTGATATTTTTGCTCTTTTATTTTTACTTAAAGTACAATAACTTTTACCATTTTCATTTGTTTTAATAGTATATTGACAGTATTGTTTTCTTTCAAAAATCCACTTAATTTTCTTTACCCGATTATTAAAATGGTAATTGACAAAAACAAACTACATTGTCACCAGAAGAGCAATACAAAATGTACAAGTGATATATTAAAATCATCTTTCCAGCTTGAATTTCAATGATGCATTGGGGCAACGATTTTGTGAGAAACATCTTCACCCTTAAATAAAGATTTTCTTAATTCCTTACCTGTGTGCTAATTAGATATCACCTTGTTTTCACATTAAACAGACTTCCACATGAGAAAGCAGCAAGGATGCAGTGGCGTTAATGTTTCCTGGTGTCAACCTGTATTATTTCAGTAGATATTCAAATGAGGATGCATCTTGCTGCCTTTCCAATGAAGCAAGTTTAATTTAGTAATAGGTGAAAAACCATCCCTACAAAGGTGTTAATCAGAAACTTGGCTTTGTGGACACTTTTCAGAGAACAAATTTGTTAGCATAAAAATAAAGCCAGAAAATGAAGAGCTGTTTAATCACTCAATTGGATTTTTTTGCCAGCATATTTCTTTTTCTCTGCAACCCACTGCTAAATTGTGCTTCCTAGCTGTTTTTATAAAATCACTGAATCAAATCTAACTCTGATTACATCAGAGAAGGTCAGGTACCCTACACCATAAGAGGGGGTTTGAAATTTTGACTTGTCTACATAAAGATCACCAAAATCTGATAACAAGGTCAATTACGTCCCTGGGTGGGATTGAACCACCAACCTTTTGGTTAATAGCCTTACACAGTAACTGATTGCACCACAGCAACACTTTGCAAAAGTCCTTACTGACAAAGGCTAATAAGCATTCATCTAGAACGATTCCTAGAAACATTTTAAAAAGTCAATAATGTGGAGAGTTTTTGTAAGATGTTTCTTCCATCAACCAATGAAGAAACACATTGGTACTTTCCCATGATGAGTGAGTGCTTCAGGATCTCTTGCACTTACATGTGCAGCAGAGTACTGTAATGGAAGCATGCTGGGTCCATAACCCAGAGGTAGGCAGATTGAAACTATCCTCTGCTATATGCATTTTTTTTTGTTAATTAAAGTAATCCAAAACTGGGATTGATATTTTTGCTCTTTTATTTTTACTTAAAGTACAATAACTTTTACCATTTTAATTTGTTTTAATAGTATATTGACAGTATTGTTTTCTTTCAAAAATCCAATTAATTTTCTTTACCCGATTATTAAAATGGTAATTGACAAAAACAAACTACATTGTCACCAGAAGAGCAATACAAAATGTACAAATGATATATTAAAATCATCTTTCCAGCTTGAATTTCAATGATGCATTGGGGCAACGATTTTGTGAGAAACATCTTCACCCTTAAATAAAGATTTTCTTAATTCCTTACCTGTGTGCTAATTAGATATCACCTTGTTTTCACATTAAACAGACTTCCACATGAGAAAGCAGCAAGGATGCAGTGGCGTTAATGTTTCCTGGTGTCAACCTGTATTATTTCAGTAGATATTGAAATGAGGATGCATCTTGCTGCCTTTCCAATGAAGCAAGTTTAATTTAGTAATAGGTGAAAAACCATCCCTACAAAGATGTTAATCAGATACTTGGCTTTGTGGACACTTTTCAGAGAACAAATTTGTTAGCATAAAAATAAAGCCAGAAAATGAAGAGCTATTTAATCACTCAATTGGATTTTTTTGCCAGCATATTTCTTTTTCTCTGCAACCCACTGCTAAATTGTGCTTCCTAGCTGTTTTTATAAAATCACTGAATCAAATCTAACTCTGATTACATCAGAGAAGGCCAGGTACCCTACACCATAACAGGGGTTTTCGAAATTTTGACTTGTCTACATAAAGATCACCAAAATCGGATAACAAGGTCAATTACATCCCTGGGTGGGATTGAACCACCAACCTTTTGGTTAATAGCCTTACACAGTAACTGATTGCGCCACAGCAACACTGCAAAAGTCCATACTGACAAAGGCTAATAAGCATTCATCTAGAACGATTCCTAGAAACATTTTAAAAAGTCAATAATGTGGAGAGTTTTTGTAAGATGTTTCTTCCATCAACCAATGAAGAAACACATTGGTACTTTCCCATGATGAGTGAGTGCTTCAGGATCTCTTGCACTTACATGTGCAGCAGAGGACTGTAATGGAAGCATGCTGGGTCCATAACCCAGAGGTAGGCAGATTGAAACTATCCTCTGCTATATGCATTTTTTTTTTGTTAATTAAAGTAATCCAAAACTGGTATTGATATTTTTGCTCTTTTATTTTTACTTAAAGTACAATAACTTTTACCATTTTAATTTGTTTTAATAGTATATTGACAGTATTGTTTTCTTTCAAAAATCCACTTAATTTTCTTTACCCGATTATTAAAATGGTAATTGACAAAAACAAACTACATTGTCACCAGAAGAGCAATACAAAATGTACAAGTGATATATTAAAATCATCTTTCCAGCTTGAATTTCAATGATGCATTGGGGCAACGATTTTGTGAGAAACATCTTACCCTTAAATAAAGATTTTCTTAATTCCTTACCTGTGTGCTAATTAGATATCACCTTGTTTTCACATTAAACAGACTTCCACATGAGAAAGCAGCAAGGATGCAGTGGCGTTAATGTTTCCTGGTGTCAACCTGTATTATTTCAGTAGATATTGAAATGAGGATGCATCTTGCTGCCTTTCCAATGAAGCAAGTTTAATTTAGTAATAGGTGAAAAACCATCCCTACAAAGATGTTAATCAGATACTTGGCTTTGTGGACACTTTTCAGAGAACAAATTTGTTAGCATAAAAATAAAGCCAGAAAATGAAGAGCTGTTTAATCACTCAATTGGATTTTTTTGCCAGCATATTTATTTTTCTCTGCAAACCACTGCTAAATTGTGCTTCCTAGCTGTTTTTATAAAATCACTGAATCAAATCTAACTCTGATTACATCAGAGAAGGCCAGGTACCCTACACCATAACAGGGGTTTTTGAAATTTTGACTTGTCTACTTAAAGATCACCAAAATCTGATAACAAGGTCAATTACATCCCTGGGTGGGATTGAACCACCAACCTTTTGGTTAATAGCCGTACACACTAACTGATTGCGCCACAGCGACACTTTGCAAAAGTACATACTGACAAAGGCTAATAAGCATTCATCTAGAACGTTTCCTAGAAAAACTTTAAATAGTCAATAATCTGGAGAGTTTTTGTAAGATGTTTCTTCCATCAACCAATGAAGAAACACATTGGTACTTTCCCATGATGAGTAAGTACTTCAGGATCTCTTGCAATTACATGTGCAGCAGAGTACTGTAATGGAAGCATGCTGGGTCCATAGCCCAGAGGTAGGCAGATTGAAACTATCCTCTGCTATATGCGTTTTTTTTTGTTAATTAAAGTAATCCAAAACTGGGATTGATATTTTTGCTCTTTTATTTTTACTTAAAGTACAATAACTTTTACCATTTTCATTTGTTTTAATAGTATATTGACAGTATTGTTTTCTTTCAAAAATCCACTTAATTTTCTTTACCCGATTATTAAAATGGTAATTGACAAAAACAAACTACATTGTCACCAGAAGAGCAATACAAAATGTACAAGTGTTATATTAAAATCATCTTTCCAGCTTGAATTTCAATGATGCATTGGGGCAACGATTTTGTGAGAAACATCTTCACCCTTAAATAAAGATTTTCTTAATTCCTTACCTGTGTGCTAATTAGATATCACCTTGTTTTCACATTAAACAGACTTCCACATGAGAAAGCAGCAAGGATGCAGTGGCGTTAATGTTTCCTGGTGTCAACCTGTATTATTTCAGTAGATATTGAAATGAGGATGCATCTTGCTGCCTTTCCAATGAAGCAAGTTTAATTTAGTAATAGGTGAAAAACCATCCCTACAAAGATGTTAATCAGATACTTGGCTTTGTGGACACTTTTCAGAGAACAAATTTGTTAGCATAAAAATAAAGCCAGAAAATGAAGAGCTGTTTAATCACTCAATTGGATTTTTTTGCCAGCATATTTCTTTTTCTCTGCAAACCACTGCTAAATTGTGCTTCCTAGCTGTTTTTATAAAATCACTGAATCAAATCTAACTCTGATTACATCAGAGAAGGCCAGGTACCCAACACCATAACAGGGGTTTTTGAAATTTTGACTTGTCTACTTAAAGATTTCCAGCAAATGCACACCACCAGCTGCTGGTCTGGACACAAAACAATGCCCACAATTGAAGGCTCAAAATGCCCAACTACAGGATTAATGTAAGTAGTGAATTTAGGAATGAGTTTAGAAGTAGGAAATTAAGTTAGTTCACAAGTACATTCAAATTCAGATCTAAAGACTAGGTAGGCCTCACGTCCTGGCAGCACCCAGCATTTAAAAATGCCTTGATTATAGGTAGGGAATTAAATGTAGATAAGAAGTAGACACAAAAGAAGACTCCACAGAGCAATTATCAGGTGTCTTTATCAATTTTTGCATTTAAAAAATCAAGCAATTAGGGAACACAATGTTGCGACAATGTAACCCTATTTGCAAAATAGTACTAAATAAGTTTGTCGATGTAAGACATTTGCAAAGGCGCAAACAAAACACGCTGGAAAATGCAACTGAATCTGTTTTTGGAGGTTAGAATAGATGCAGGATCAAGTAGCTCAATGGGTAGGGTGTTTGATTAGAATTTAACAGGTTATAGGTTTGAATCCTGGGTATGATAGTTTGAGGTGTTATTTAATAAAGTATGTTTATATATTAGTCACACATGGCTTACTTGTACAAATGGCATGTCACCAGTTAGTGCTGACTGCTGATATGCCATTTACACAAACATGCCATGTGTGACTGTATATGCATTTAAGGAGGGCACCCCTGCAATACCACAAACCATTGAGTGTCAAGTATACTAGATATATCTTCATATCTCATGTGCTTTCTCTGAGACCAATCTTGTTATGCCCCTTCCCCACAAGGCATGCGCCTTTTGTCCATATTGCAAAAATGGGGGGGAGGGCATATAATTCTCTGTCACAGGGCACCAAAAAGTCTAGTTATGGCTCTGGTATGCATTATGTAATCTGGCAGACCATCTCTCCAACACTGGCTGGTTGGAATAGAAATCCGGTTATCTATGTGAGCAAATGACCATCAACGATTTACTCTCAAACACTAAAAAATGGACAAAAATGGTCCCCTAAACAAATTGGTTAAATTTTGGGTTTAACCAATTTGTGTAATGACCATTTTTGACCACTTTTCTAGTGTTTGGGAGCAAATGGTTAATTGACATTTGCTCCTATACATTACCAGATTTTCATTCCATCCATCCAGACTGGATAGATAGCCTGACAGATAATTGTGTAGTGTACGCCCAGGATAACTGTTAGTCATGCTTTATTTTATGGCGGCACATAAATGGGTGGACAGATCCAGGGCAAGCACTGCCCACTCATGCATAGTTGTCAACTGATGTGAAGTTCCAGGGGGCAATCTCAGTTATAAAGAGAAGTATCTGGAAATTGTCCCTAGTTAAAAAAAAAAAAAAATTTTTTATCAACTCCATTTATTTAGTATGATATCCCAGGTGATAGGATGCCGGCAGTCAGAACAACATACTTTATTAAATAACACATCTCAAACTACCATACCCAGGATTCAAACCTATAACCTGTTGAATTCTAATCAAACACCCTACCTATTGAGCTATTTGATCCTGCATAAAAATTGTGAACATTATATGAAGCTATTGGTACTTTGCAAAAAAAAAGAATCAGCATTACAACGCAGCAGATCCATGCAGTTTGCAGCCACACACTACATGTATCTGCTCAGCCACAATGCTGATTATTTCTTCACAAAGTACAAGGTGAGCTCCAAACAGAATTCTCTAGCTTAGAATTATACCTTTCTTTGCCAAACCTAGAAGTCGGGCCCCCCACCCTGGGATCCCCCAGAGGGAGGCCTGCACCGTCATGCGGCAGGCTTGTCCGTTTTGGAAGCAGGCTGATGGGCAGCCCAGGATTGCTTCAGTCTGGGCTTGGCAGGTCTGGAAACATGAGCTTGCTTTGGGTATGCCTGACCTTGGGTACGCTTTACCTGGAGGATGAAAGGGCCAAGAAAAGTACTTTTAGCCTTCTGCCTGGTAGGAGTCATACTAGGTAGGCAAGCTGTTTTAGCAGTAGCCAGATCAGCTACAATCTTATTGAGGTCTTCTCCAAAAGGAGATTCAACTGAGGCAGCACAAGGGAACTCTCATCTGGGGACAACAACTGCAGGGAGAACACATATTTTCAGATGAACATGGTAGGGCAGAAGGCTGCCTAATACTGAAGCACCCCCAAACAACAAATCAAATGCAACTTACTTGACAGAGATGTGCCTGAGCAACGGCCCTCCCCAGCCCTATCCCAAATCATACTTATTTTGCATAGGAGATACCATGGTCATGAAGATTGTTCTCCCAGGGTTAGGTTCATTCATTGCATTCTGGGTATGCTGACCCCTGTGATTTCCCCAAATGTGGGAAACTCGACTGCATTATTTGTGGTAGTGGGGGACTGTGTTTGTGCTTTCCTCTGGTCAGCTCTGGTAAAAGTCAGATTTCTTTGTCTCAGATCTTCCTCTAGCCTTTGTCTTCTTTCGAGAGTTCCCTTGTGCTGCCTCAGTTGGATCTCCTTCACTTGACAGGGGGGTGCCCGAGCAGCGACCCTCCCCAGCTCTAGCCCAACTCCTACTTACCTGCCAGGTGAGATACTATGATCATGAAGTTGCTTCTCCCAGGGCAAGGCTCACCCATTGCACTCTGGGTGTGCTGCCCCTGCGATTTCCCCAAATGTGGGAAACTTGACTGCATAATTTGAGTTTTCCCTGGTCGGCTCTCATGTAATTCAGATCTCTTTGTCTCAGGTCTCTCTCCAGCCTAGTTTGCTGTCTGGTTCCACTTCTTTTTTCTTGAGCCCCTCCCTTCTATACCCTTGTGCACTATCCTGACTTCTCCTCCCGTCTGCTTACTTTGTGCCTCCCAATGCACAATGCAAACTACGGGTAGTGCTGCAGGGCCCACACCCTTTTACTTGCTTTACAGAGCAGCTCTGGAGCTGTTACAGTGCCCAGCTGCTGCAAGAAATCAGCTTGAATGCTTCAGGGGCTGGGGAATGGCCAACATGAGCCCCACACCGAAGGAGGGTGGGGGTGCTTAATGCGAACTAGGGGTCATCCAAGCACCACAAAAGGCCTCCATGCCCTGCACGCTCCTTTTCTCTTTTCATATGCAGACGAGGGTTGAAGCCAACTTTGACCCACTGCTTGGATGACATCACCATATTCAAATCCATCTGCTGCAGGCCATCCCCCAGGAATGCTTGCACTAGTTGTTGCATTTGGTTTGTTGTTTGGGGGTGCTTCAGTATTAGGCAGCATTCTGCCACCCCATGTTCATCTGAAAATATGTGTTCTCCCTGCAGTTGTTGTCCCCAGATGAGAGTTCCCTTGTGCTGCCTCAGTTGAATCTCCTTTACTTGACAGAGATGTGCCTGAGCAACGGCCCTCCCCAGCCCTATCCCAAATCATACTTATTTTGCATAGGAGATACTATTGTCATGAAGATTGTTCTCCCAGGGTGAGGTTCATTCATTGCATTCTGGGTATGCTGACCCCTGTGATTTCCCCAAATGTGGGAAACTCGACTGCATTATTTGTGGTAGTGGTGGACTGTGTTTGTGCTTTCCTCTGGTCAGCTCTGGTAAAAGTCAGATTTCTTTGTCTCAGATCTTCCTCTAGCCTTGTTCTTCTTTTGAGAGTTCCCTTGTGCTGCCTCAGTTGGATCTCCTTCACTTGAAAGGTAGTGCCCGAGCAGCGACCCTCCCCAGCTCTAGCCCAACTCCTACTAACCTGCCAGGTGAGATACTATGATCATGAAGGTGCTTCTCCCAGGGCAAGGCTCACCCATTGCACTCTGGGTGTGCTGCCCCTTGCGATTTCCCCAAATGTGGGAAACTTGACTGCATAATTTGTGTTTCCCCTGGACGGCTCTCGTATAATTCAGATCTCTTTGTCTCAGGTCTCTCTCCAGCCTAGTATGCTGTCTGTTTCCACTTCTCTTTTCTTGAGCCCATCCCTTCTATAACCTTGTGCACTATCCTGACTTCTCCTCCCGTCTGCTTACTTTGTGCCTTCCAATGCACAATGCAAACTACAGGTAGTGCTGCAGGGCCCACACCCTTTTACTTGCCTTACAGAGCAGCTCTGGAGCTGTTACAGTACCCAGCTGCTGCAAGAAATCAGCTTGAATGCTTTAGGGGCTGGGGCATGGCCAACATAAGCCCCACACCGAAGGAGGGTGGGGGTGTTTAATGCGAACTAGGGGTCATCCAAGCGTCGCAAAAGGCCGCCATGCCCTGCATATCCCTTTTCTCTTTTCATAAGCAGACGAGGGATGAAGCCAACTTTGACCCACTGCTTGGATGACATCACTTGCTGCCTTTCCAGGTTGACACCAGGAAACATTAACGCCACTGCATCCTTGCTGCTTTCTCATGTGGAAGTCTGTTTAATGTGAAAACAAGGTGATATCTAATTAGCACACAGGTAAGGAATTAAGAAAATCTTTATTTAAGGGTAAGATGTTTCTCACAAAATCGTTGCCCCAATGCATCATTGAAATTCAAGCTGGAAAGATGATTTTAATATATCACTTGTACATTTTGTATTGCTCTTCTGGTGACAATGTAGTTTGTTTTTGTCAATTACCATTTTAATAATCGGGTAAAGAAAATTAAGTGGATTTTTGAAAGAAAACAATACTGTCTATATACTATTAAAACAAATTAAAAAGGTAAAAGTTATTGTACTTTAAGTAAAATAAAAAGAGCAAAAATATCAATCCCAGTTTTGGATTACTTTAATTAACAAAAAAAATGCATATAGCAGAGGATAATTTCAATCTGCCTACCTCTGGGTTATGGACCCAGCATGCTTCCATTACAGTACTCTGCTGCACATGTAAGTGCAAGAGATCCTGAAGCACTCACTCATCATGGGAAAGTACCAATGTGTTTCTTCATTGGTTGATGGAAGAAACATCTTACAAAAACTCTCCAGATTATTGACTATTTAAAGTTTTTCTAGGAAACGTTCTAGATGAATGCTTATTAGCCTTTGTCAGTATGTACTTTCACAAAGTGTCGCTGTAGCGCAATCAGTTAGTGTGTACGGCTATTAACCAAAAAGTTGGTGGTTCAATCCCACCCAGGGACGTAATTGACCTTGTGATCAGATTTTGGTGATATTTAAGTAGACAAGTCAAAATTTCAAACCCTCTCTTATGGTGTAGGGTACCTGGCCTACTCTGATGTAATCAGTTAGATTTGATTAAGTGATTTTATGAAAAAAAACAGCTAGGAAACACAATTTAGCAGTGGGTTGCAGAGAAAAAGAAATATGCTGGCAGAAAAATCCAATTGAGTGATTAAACAGCTCTTCATTTTCTGGCTTTATTTTTATGCTAACAAATTTGTTCTCTGAAAAGAGTCCACAAAGCCAAGTATCTGATTAACACCTTTGTAGGGATGGTTTTTCACCTATTACTAAATTAAACATGCTTCATTGGAAAGGCAGCAATATGCATCCTCATTTCAATATCTACTGAAATAATACAGGTTGACACCAGGAAACATTAACGCCACTGCATCCTTGCTGCTTTCTCATGTGGAAGTCTGTTTAATGTGAAAGCAAGGTGATATCTAATTAGCACACAGGTAAGGAATTAAGAAAATCTTTATTTAAGGGTGAAGAGGTTTCTCACAAAATCGTTGCCCCAATGCATCATTGAAATTCAAGCTGGAAAGATGATTTTAATATATCACTTGTACATTTTGTATTGCTCTTCTGGTGACAATGTAGTTTGTTTTTGTCAATTACCATTTCAATAATAGGGTAAAGAAAATTAAGTGGATTTTTGAAAGAAAACAATACTGTCAATATACTATTAAAACAAATTAAAATAATAAAAGTTATTGTACTTTAAGTAAAAATAAAAGAGCAAAAATATCAATCCCAGTTTTGGATTACTTTAATTAACAAAAAAAAATGCATATAGCAGAGGATAGTTTCAATCTGCCTACCTCTGGGTTATGGGCCCAGCATGCTTCCATTGCAGTACTCTGCTGCACATGTAAGTGCAAGAGATCCTGAAGCACTCACTCATCATGGGAAAGTACCAATGTGTTTCTTCATTGGTTGATGGAAGAAACATCTTACAAAAACTCTCCAGATTATTGACTTTTTAAAGTTTTTCTAGGAAACGTTCTAGATGAATGCTTATTAGCCTTTGTCAGTATATAATTTTGCAATGTGTCTCTGTGGCGCAATCAGTTAGCGTGTTCGGTTATTAACCAAAAGGTTGGTGGTTCAATCCTACCCAGGGACGTAATTTACCTTGTTATCAGATTTTGGTGATCTTTAAGTAGACAAGTCAAAATTTCAAACCCCCTCTTATGGTGTAGGGTACCTGGCCTTCTCTGATGTAATCAGAGTTAGATTTGATTAAGTGATTTTATAAAAGAACAGCTAGGAAGCACAACTTAGCAGTGGGTTGCAGAGAAAAAGAAATACGCTTGCAGAAAAATCCAATTGAGTGATTAAACAGCTCTTCATTTTCTGGCTTTATTTTTATGCTAACAAATTTGTTCTCTGAAAAGTGTCCACAAAGCCAAGTATCTGATTAACACCTTTGTAGGGATGGTTTTTCACCTATTACTAAATTAAACTTGCTTCATTGGAAAGGCAGCAAGTGATGTCATCCAAGCAGTGGGTCAAAGTTGGCTTCATCCCTCGTCTGCTTATGAAAAGAGAAAAGGGATATGCAGGGCATGGCGGCCTTTTGCGACGCTTGGATGACCCCTAGTTCGCATTAAACACCCCCACCCTCCTTCGGTGTGGGGCTTATGTTGGCCATGCCCCAGCCCCTAAAGCATTCAAGCTGATTTCTTGCAGCAGCTGGGTACTGTAACAGCTCCAGAGCTGCTCTGTAAGGCAAGTAAAAGGGTGTGGGCCCTGCAGCACTACCTGTAGTTTGCATTGTGCATTGGAAGGCACAAAGTAAGCAGACGGGAGGAGAAGTCAGGATAGTGCACAAGGTTATAGAAGGGATGGGCTCAAGAAAAGAGAAGTGGAAACAGACAGCATACTAGGCTGGAGAGAGACCTGAGACAAAGAGATCTGAATTATACGAGAGCCGTCCAGGGGAAACACAAATTATGCAGTCAAGTTTCCCACATTTGGGGAAATCGCAAGGGGCAGCACACCCAGAGTGCAATGGGTGAGCCTTGCCCTGGGAGAAGCACCTTCATGATCATAGTATCTCACCTGGCAGGTTAGTAGGAGTTGGGCTAGAGCTGGGGAGGGTCGCTGCTCGGGCACTACCTTTCAAGTGAAGGAGATCCAACTGAGGCAGCACAAGGGAACTCTCAAAAGAAGAACAAGGCTAGAGGAAGATCTGAGCCAAAGAAATCTGACTTTTACCAGAGCTGACCAGAGGAAAGCACAAACACAGTCCACCACTACCACAAATAATGCAGTCGAGTTTCCCACATTTGGGGAAATCACAGGGGTCAGCATACCCAGAATGCAATGAATGAACCTCACCCTGGGAGAACAATCTTCATGACAATAGTATCTCCTATGCAAAATAAGTATGATTTGGGATAGGGCTGGGGAGGGCCGTTGCTCAGGCACATCTCTGTCAAGTAAAGGAGATTCAACTGAGGCAGCACAAGGGAACTCTCATCTGGGGACAACAACTGCAGGGAGAACACATATTTTCAGATGAACATGGGGTGGCAGAAGGCTGCCTAATACTGAAGCACCCCCAAACAACAAACCAAATGCAACAACTAGTGCAAGCATTCCTGGGGGATGGCCTGCAGCAGATGGATTTGAATATGGTGATGTCATCCAAGCAGTGGGTCAAAGTTGGCTTCAACCCTCGTCTGCATATGAAAAGAGAAAAGGAGCGTGCAGGGCATGGAGGCCTTTTGTGGTGCTTGGATGACCCCTAGTTCGCATTAAGCACCCCCACCCTCCTTCGGTGTGGGGCTCATGTTGGCCATTCCCCAGCCCCTGAAGCATTCAAGCTGATTTCTTGCAGCAGCTGGGCACTGTAACAGCTCCAGAGCTGCTCTGTAAAGCAAGTAAAAGGGTGTGGGCCCTGCAGCACTACCCGTAGTTTGCATTGTGCATTGGGAGGCACAAAGTAAGCAGACGGGAGGAGAAGTCAGGATAGTGCACAAGGGTATAGAAGGGAGGGGCTCAAGAAAAAAGAAGTGGAACCAGACAGCAAACTAGGCTGGAGAGAGACCTGAGACAAAGAGATCTGAATTACATGAGAGCCGACCAGGGAAAACTCAAATTATGCAGTCAAGTTTCCCACATTTGGGGAAATCGCAGGGGCAGCACACCCAGAGTGCAATGGGTGAGCCTTGCCCTGGGAGAAGCAACTTCATGATCATAGTATCTCACCTGGCAGGTAAGTAGGAGTTGGGCTAGAGCTGGGGAGGGTCGCTGCTCGGGCACCCCCCTGTCAAGTGAAGGAGATCCAACTGAGGCAGCACAAGGGAACTCTCGAAAGAAGACAAAGGCTAGAGGAAGATCTGAGACAAAGAAATCTGACTTTTACCAGAGCTGACCAGAGGAAAGCACAAACACAGTCCCCCACTACCACAAATAATGCAGTCGAGTTTCCCACATTTGGGGAAATCACAGGGGTCAGCATACCCAGAATGCAATGAATGAACCTAACCCTGGGAGAACAATCTTCATGACCATGGTATCTCCTATGCAAAATAAGTATGATTTGGGATAGGGCTGGGGAGGGCCGTTGCTCAGGCACATCTCTGTCAAGTAAGTTGCATTTGATTTGTTGTTTGGGGGTGCTTCAGTATTAGGCAGCCTTCTGCCCTACCATGTTCATCTGAAAATATGTGTTCTCCCTGCAGTTGTTGTCCCCAGATGAGAGTTCCCTTGTGCTGCCTCAGTTGAATCTCCTTTTGGAGAAGACCTCAATAAGATTGTAGCTGATCTGGCTACTGCTAAAACAGCTTGCCTACCTAGTATGACTCCTACCACGCAGAAGGCTAAAAGTACTTTTCTTGGCCCTTTCATCCTCCAGGTAAAGCGTACCCAAGGTCAGGCATACCCAAAGCAAGCTCATGTTTCCAGACCTGCCAAGCCCAGACTGAAGCAATCCTGGGCTGCCCATCAGCCTGCTTCCAAAACGGACAAGCCTGCCGCATGACGGTGCAGGCCTCCCTCTGGGGGATCCCAGGGTGGGGGGCCCGACTTCTAGGTTTGGCAAAGAAAGGTATAATTCTAAGCTAGAGAATTCTGTTTGGAGCTCACCTTGTACTTTGTGAAGAAATAATCAGCATTGTGGCTGAGCAGATACATGTAGTGTGTGGCTGCAAACTGCATGGATCTGCTGCGTTGTAATGCTGATTCTTTTTTTTTTGCAAAGTACCAATAGCTTCATATAATGTTCACAATTTTTATGCAGGATCAAATAGCTCAATAGGTAGGGTGTTTGATTAGAATTCAACAGGTTTTAGGTTTGAATCCTGGGTATGGTAGTTTGAGATGTGTTATTTAATAAAGTATGTTGTTCTGACTGCCGGCATCCTATCACCTGGGATATCATACTAAATAAATGGAGTTGATAAAAAAAATTTTTTTTTTTTTTAACTAGGGACAATTTCCAGATACTTCTCTTTATAACTGAGATTGCCCCCTGGAACTTCACATCAGTTGACAACTATGCATGAGTGGGCAGTGCTTGCCCTGGATCTGTCCACCCATTTATGTGCCGCCATAAAATAAAGCATGACTAACAGTTATCCTGGGCGTACACTAGATTACATAATGCATACCAGAGCCATAACTAGACTTTTTGGTGCCCTGTGACAGAGAATTATATGCCCTCCCCCCCATTTTTGCAATATGGACAAAAGGCGCATGCCTTGTGGGGAAGGGGCATAACAAGATTGGTCTCAGAGAAAGCACATGAGATATGAAGATATATCTAGTATACTTGACACTCAATGGTTTGTGGTATTGCAGGGGTGCCCTCCTTAAATGCATATACAGTCACACATGGCATGTTTGTGTAAATGGCATATCAGCAGTCAGCACTAACTGGTGACATGCCATTTGTACAAGTAAGCCATGTGTGACTAATATATAAACATACTTTATTAAATAACACCTCAAACTATCATACCCAGGATTCAAACCTATAACCTGTTAAATTCTAATCAAACACCCTACCCATTGAGCTACTTGATCCTGCATCTATTCTAACCTCCAAAAACAGATTCAGTTGCATTTTCCAGCGTGTTTTGTTTGCGCCTTTGCAAATGTCTTACATCGACAAACTTATTTAGTACTATTTTGCAAATAGGGTTACATTGTCGCAACATTGTGTTCCCTAATTGCTTGATTTTTTAAATGCAAAAATTGATAAAGACACCTGATAATTGCTCTGTGGAGTCTTCTTTTGTGTCTACTTCTTATCTACATTTAATTCCCTACCTATAATCAAGGCATTTTTAAATGCTGGGTGCTGCCAGGACGTGAGGCCTACCTAGTCTTTAGATCTGAATTTGAATGTACTTGTGAACTAACTTAATTTCCTACTTCTAAACTCATTCCTAAATTCACTACTTACATTAATCCTGTAGTTGGGCATTTTGAGCCTTCAATTGTGGGCATTGTTTTGTGTCCAGACCAGCAGCTGGTGGTGTGCATTTGCTGGAAAGGCATCGAAGACCTCCGATATGCTGCATCTCCTGATGTGTGTCTGCCTCAAGTGGCTGTCAGCAAATGCATGCTAGACACCCCATTCCAAGCTGATTGTGACATCACGGAACATGCATCATAGAACAGGCATGCTAGAACATGGGTCTTCAACCTGCGACCCTCCAGCTGCTGTGGAACTACATATCCCAGCATGCCCTGCCTCAGTTTTAGCATACCTTAATAGCAAAACTGTGGCAGGGCATGCTGGGATGTGTAGTTTCACAGCAGCTGGAGGGCCACAGGATGAAGACCCATGTGCTAGAACCAAACCGCAGGTACATTGAATGCTAGCAAGCTGAATGTTTAAATCCTTTTTGTTCCGCAGCATTCCAATGCGGAAGATTCCATGGAACCAGAGATTATTCCATTGAGAAGGACATGCTGCCTGGATGACTGCACTGTGCAAATTAAATCACGGAGCCAGTTGGCTTGTGGGTGGCTCTGGTGACTGGGTGGTTGGGTGGGCGGTGTGTCGGAGGTGGAGCACATGCAAATGAATGTGTATCATCCAGCTAGTGAGAGAGAAAACTCATGCAGGAGTGTGCCTGCTTGTCAGTGAGTTATGCACCTTGCCAGACGTCAAATCTACATGGAGCAACTGGAGGGGACAAGAGCAGGTTTGGAAAATATACACAGAAGAGCATATATGCTGGCGCATTCTCCATGATTGTGTCAGCTTATGTTTTGGTGCACTGCACTTTCCTCCACTAAGTTTTAGCCATTTTGTTTAAACGCAAGTGTAGTTGCTTCTCGCTCTTTTGGCTGTGATATTGTATTGTGGTTGAAGAGTCTGCTGGAGGGATTGTTTTCTTCATTGGCGAGAGACTGAAGATATTCCAGGATGGAAGGCTTGGGAACACTATCCGTTTTTCAGTTGTGGAAGAGTTGAAAGACCGGATTGGACTACATTCTATAGTAAAGGGTATCTTTGTATTTATTAATCCTCCCTTTATATGTGTCTGTCTTTCAATAAAGCTTTGGGCTTGTGATTCCGTCACCCTCTTACACTCCACACCCATAGCCTTATTAACTATTGTATTGTTTAAATGTATAGTGCAGTTCATGATTTATAGTGTAGGCTGACCTGTACTGTAGTTCTTGAACTGTACTATACCGACAGCATTTGTATTGTGTTTTGGCTGTGCTGCAACACAGTACTTATGTGTGTAATGTTTATGTATGTTTTTTTGCTTCTTTATGTCAATAAAGACTGCTTTTTCAATCCAATATCTGAAAACAATCAATGTTTATCTTTGATGGCAATAGAAGTGGTATGATATTTGCTGCTTTTGAAAGGCAATATCTGATATGTCCCCTATCTGGGAACCATATATTAAATGGCTTTTCAGAAAAGGGAGATGGGAGAAGAGCTTTCAGTACTTGTAGGACCGATGCACATTTCCTATTCTAGCCTCCAAAAACAGATTCAGTTGCATTTTCCAGCGTGTTTTGGATGCGCCTTTGCAAATGTCTTACATCGACAAACTTATTTAGTACTATTTTGCAAATAGGGTTACATTGTTGCAACATTGTGTTCCCTAATTGCTTGATTTTTTAAATGCAACAATTGATAAAAACACCTGATAACTGCTCTGCGGAGTCTTATTTTGTGTCTACTTCTTATCTACATTTAATTCCGTACCTCTAATCAAGGCATTTTTAAATGCTGGCGGCTGCCAGGACGTGAGGCCTACCTAGACTTTAGATCTGAATTTGAATGTACTTGTGAACTAACTTAATTTCCTACTTCTAAATTCATTCCTAAATTCACTACTTACATGAATCCTGTAGTTGGGCATTTTGGGACTTCGATTGTGGGCATTGTTTTGTGTCCAGACCAGCAGCAGGTGGTGTGCATTTGCTGGAAAGGCATCAAAGACCTCCGATATGCTGCATCTCCTGATGTGTGTCTCCCTCAAGTGGCTGTCAGCAAATGCCTGCTAGACACCCCATTCCAAGCTGATTGTGACATCACGGAACATGCATCATAGAACAGGCATGCTAAAACATGGGTCTTCAACCTGCGACCCTCCAGCTGCTGTGGAACTACACATCCCAGCATGCCCTGCCTCAGTTTTAGCATACCTTATAGCAAAACTGTGGCAGGGCGTGCTGGGATGTGTAGTTTCACAGCAGCTGGAGGGCCACAGGATGAAGACCCATGTGCTAGAGCCAAGCCGCAGGTACATTGAATGCTAGCAAGCTGAATATTTAAATCCTTTTTGTTCCGCAGCATTCCAATGCGGAAGATTCCATGGAACCAGAGATCCTTCCATTGAGAAGGACATGCTGCCTGGATGACTACACTGTGCAAATTAAATCACGGAGCCAGTTGGTTTGTGGGTGGCTCTGGTGACTGGGTGGTTGGGTGGGTGGTGTGTCGGAGGTGGAGCACATGCAAATGATTGTGTATCATCCAGCTAGTGAGAGTGAAAACTCATGCAGGAGTGTGCCTGCTTGTCAGTGGGTTATGCACCTTGCCAGACGTTAAATCTACATAGAGCAGCTGGAGGGGACAAGAGCATGTTTGCAAAATATAGATAGAAGAGCATATATGCTGGCGCATTCTCCATGATTGTGTCAGCTTATGTTTTGGTGCACTGCACTTTCCTCCACTAAGTTTTAGCCATTTTTGTTAAGCTCAAGTGTAGTTGCTTCTCGGCCTTTTGGCTGTGATCTTGTATTGTGGTTGAAGGGTCTGCTGGAGGGAGGGATTGCTTTCTTCATTGGCGAAAGACCAAAGATATTCCAGGATGGAAGGCTTGGGAACACTATCTGTTTTTCAGTTGTGGAAGAGCACAGAGGTCGGATTGGACTACATTCTATAGTAAAGGATGTCTTTCTATTTATTAAACCTCCCCTTATATGTGTCAGTCTTTCAATAAAGCTTCGGGCTTGTGATTCCCTCACCCTCTTACACTCCACACCCATAGCCTTATTAACTGTTGTATTATTGTACAGTTTAAATGTATAGTGCAGTTCATGATTTA
The DNA here is from genome assembly GCF_028390025.1 of Pseudophryne corroboree. Taxonomy (NCBI): domain Eukaryota; kingdom Metazoa; phylum Chordata; class Amphibia; order Anura; family Myobatrachidae; genus Pseudophryne; species Pseudophryne corroboree. The sequence goes on along the minus strand of NW_026968170.1, from coordinate 17,176 downwards.
TAGTGTAGGCTGGCCTGTGCTGTAGTTCTTGAACTGTACTATACCATCAGCATTTCTATTGTGTTTTGGCTGTGCCGCAACGCGGTACTTATGTGTGTAATGTTTATGTATGTTTTTTTGCTTCTTTATGTGCATCGGTCCTACAAGTAATGAAAGCTCTTCTCCCATCTCCCTTTTCTGAAAAGCCATTTAATATATGGTTCCCAGATAGGGGACATATCAGATATTGGATTTCAAAAGCATCAAATATCATACCACTTTTATTGCCATCAAAGATAAACATTGATTGTTTTCAGATATTGGCTTGAAAAAGCAGTCTTTATTGACATAAAAAAAAAACATACATAAACATTGCACACATAAATACAGTGTTGCAGCACAGCCAAAACACAATACAAATGCTGACGGTATAGTACAGTTCAAGAACTACAGCACAGGCCAGTCTACACTATAAATCATGAACTGCACTATACATTTAAAGTATACAATAATACAACAGTTAATAAGGCTATGGGTGTGGAGTGTAAGAGGGTGAGGGATTCACAAAACCGAAGCTTTATTGTAACACAGACACATATAAGGGGAGGGTCAATAAATAGAAAGATATCCTTTACTATAGAATGTAGTCCAATCCGACCTCTGTGCTCTTCCACAACTGAAAAACAGATAGTGTTCCCAAGCCTTCCATCCTGGAATATCTTTGGTCTTTCGCCAATGAAGAAAACAATCCCTCCCTCCAGCAGACCCTTCAACCACGATACAAGATCACAGCCAAAAGGCCGAGAAGCAACTACACTTGAGCTTAACAAAAATGGCTAAAACTTAGTGGAGGAAAGTGCAGTGCACCAAAACATAAGCTGACACAATCATGGAGAATGCGCCAGCATATATGCTCTTCTATCTATATTTTGCAAACCTGCTCTTGTCCCCTCCAGCTGCTCTATGTAGATTTAACGTCTGGCAAGGTGCATAACCCACTGACAAGCAGGAACACTCCTGCATGAGTTTTCTCTCTCACTAGCTGGATGATACACAATCATTTGCATGCGCTCCACTTCCGACACACCACCCACCCAACCACCCAGTCACCAGAGCCACCCACAAGCCAACTGGCTCCGTGATTTAATTTGCACAGTGTAGTCATCCAGGCAGCATGTCCTTCTCAATGGAAGGATCTCTGGTTCCATGGAATCTTCCGCATTGGAATGCTGCGGAACAAAAAGGATTTAAATATTCAGCTTGCTAGCATTCAATGTACCTGCGGCTTGGCTCTAGCACATGGGTCTTCATCCTGTGGCCCTCCAGCTGCTGTGAAACTACACATCCCAGCATGCCCTGCCACAGTTTTGCTATTAAGGTATGCTAAAACTGAGGCAGGGCATGCTGGGATGTGTAGTTCCACAGCAGCTGGAGGGTCGCAGGTTGAAGACCCATGTTTTAGCATGCCTGTTCTATGATGCATGTTCCATGATGTCACAATCAGCTTGGAATGGGGTGTCTAGCAGGCATTTGCTGACAGCCACTTGAGGGAGACACACATCAGGAGATGCAGCATATCGGAGGTCTTCGATGCCTTTCCAGCAAATGCACACCACCTGCTGCTGGTCTGGACACAAAACAATGCCCACAATCGAAGTCCCAAAATGCCCAACTACAGGATTCATGTAAGTAGTGAATTTAGGAATGAATTTAGAAGTAGGAAATTAAGTTAGTTCACAAGTACATTCAAATTCAGATCTAAAGACTAAACACAAAACACAAAATAAGACTCCACAGAGCAATTATCAGGTGTCTTTATCAATTGTTGCATTTAAAAAATCAAGCAATTAGGGAACACAATGTTGCGACAATGTAACCCTATTTGCAAAATAGTACTAAATAAGTTTGTCGATGTAAGACATTTGCAAAGGCGCAAACAAAACACGCTGGAAAATGCAACTGAATCTGTTTTTGGAGGTTAGAAAAGATGCAGGATCAAGTAGCTCCATGGGTAGGGTGTTTGATTAGAATTCAACAGGTTATAGGTTTGAATCCTGGGTATGATAGTTTGAGGTGTTATTTAATAAAGCATGTTTATATATTAGTCACACATGGCTTACTTGTACAAATGGCATGTCACCAGTTAGTGCTGACTGCTGATATGCCATTTGCACTAAAACAAATTAAAATGGTAAAAGTTATTGTACTTTAAGTAAAAATAAAAGCTAAAATATCAATCCCAGTTTTGGATTACTTTAATGAACAAAAAAAAAATGCATATAGCAAAGGATAGTTTCAATCTGCCTACCTCTGGGTTATGGACCCAGCATGCTTCCATTACAGTACTCTGCTGCACATGTAAGTGCAAGAGATCCTGAAGCACTCACTCATCATGGGAAAGTACCAATGTGTTTCTTCATTGGTTGATGGAAGAAACATCTTACAAAAACTCTCCACATTATTGACTTTTTAAAATGTTTCTAGGAATCGTTCTAGATGAATGCTTATTAGCCTTTGTCAGTATGGACTTTTACAAAGTGTTGCTGTGGCGCAATCAGTTACTGTGTAAGGCTATTAACCAAAAGGTTGGTGGTTCAATCCCACCCAGGGACGTAATTGACCTTGTTATCAGATTTTGGTGATCTTTATGTAGACAAGTGAAAATTTCAAACCCCCTCTTATGGTGTAGGGTACCTGGCCTTCTCTGATGTAATCAGAGTTAGATTTGATTCAGTGATTTTATAAAAACAGCTAGGAAGCACAATTTAGCAGTGGGTTGCAGAGAAAAAGAAATATGCTGGCAAAAAAATCCAATTGAGTGATTAAACAGCTTTTCATTTTCTGGCTTTATTTTTATGCTAACAAATTTGTTCTCTGAAAAGTGTCCACAAAGCCAAGTTTCTGATTAACACATTTGTAGGGATGGTTTTTAACCTATTACTAAATTAAACTTGCTTCATTGGAAAGGCAGCAAGATGCATCCTCATTTCAATATCTACTGAAATAATACAGGTTGACACCAGGAAACATTAACGCCACTGCATCCTTTGTGCTTTCTCATGTGGAAGTCTGTTTAATGTGAAAACAAGGTGATATCTAATTAGCACACAGGTAAGGAAGTAAGAAAATCTTTATTTAAGGGTGAAGATGTTTCTCACAAAATCGTTGCCCCAATGCATCATTGAAATTCAAGCTGGAAAGATGATTTTAATATATCACTTGTACATTTTGTATTGCTCTTCTGGTGACAATGTAGTTTGTTTTTGTCAATTACCATTTTAATAATCGGGTAAAGAAAATTAAGTGGATTTTTGAAAGAAAACAATACTGTCAATATACTATTAAAACAAATGAAAATGGTAAAAGTTATTGTACTTTAAGTAAAAATAAAAGAGCAAAAATATCAATCCCAGTTTTGGATTACTTTAATTAACAAAAAAAAAACGCATATAGCAGAGGATAGTTTCAATCTGCCTACCTCTGGGCTATGGACCCAGCATGCTTCCATTGCAGTACTCTGCTGCACATGTAAGTGCAAGAGATCCTGAAGCACTCACTCATCATGGGAAAGTACCAATGCGTTTCTTCATTGGTTGATGGAAGAAACATCTTACAAAAACTCTCCAGATTATTGACTTTTTAAAGTTTTCTAGGAAACGTTCTAGATGAATGCTTATTAACCTTTGTCAGTATGTACTTTTGCAAAGTGTCTCGGTGGTGCAATCGGTTAGTGTGTTTGGTTATTAACCAAAGGGTTGGTGGTTCAATCCCACCCAGGGATGTTATTGACCTTGTCATCAGATTTTGGTGATCTTTAAGTAGACAAGTCAAAATTTCAAACCCCCTCTTATGGTGTAGGGTACCTGGCCTTCTCTGATGTAATCAGAGTTAGATTTGATTAAGTGATTTTATAAAAGAACAGCTAGGAAGCACAACTTAGCAGTGGGTTGCAGAGAAAAAGAAATACGCTTGCAGAAAAATCCAATTGAGTGATTAAACAGCTCTTCATTTTCTGGCTTTATTTTTATGCTAACTAATTTGTTCTCTGAAAAGTGTCCACAAAGCCAAGTATCTGATTAACACCTTTGTAGGGATGGTTTTTCACCTATTACTAAATTAAACTTGCTTCATTGGAAAGGCAGCAAGTGATGTCATCCAAGCAGTGGGTCAAAGTTGGCTTCAACCCTCGTCTGCTTATGAAAAGAGAAAAGGGATATGCAGGGCATGGCGGCCTTTTGCGACGCTTGGATGACCCCTAGTTCGCATTAAACACCCCCACCCTCCTTCGGTGTGGGGCTCATGTTGGCCATGCCCCAGCCCCTGAAGCATTCAAGCTGATTTCTTGCAGCAGCTGGGTACTGTAACAGCTCCAGAGCTGCTCTGTAAGGCAAGTAAAAGGGTGTGGGCCCTGCAGCACTACCTGTAGTTTGCATTGTGCATTGGAAGGCACAAAGTAAGCAGACGGGAGGAGAAGTCAGGATAGTGCACAAGGTTATAGAAGGGAGGGGCTCAAGAAAAGAGAAGTGGAAACAGACAGCATACTAGGCTGGAGAGAGACCTGAGACAAAGAGATCTGAATTATACGAGAGCCGTCCAGGGGAAACACAAATTATGCAGTCAAGTTTCCCACATTTGGGGAAATCGCAAGGGGCAGCACACCCAGAGTGCAATGGGTGAGCCTTGCCCTGGGAGAAGCACCTTCATGATCATAGTATCTCACCTGGCAGGTTAGTAGGAGTTGGGCTAGAGCTGGGGAGGGTCGCTGCTCGGGCACTACCTTTCAAGTGAAGGAGATCCAACTGAGGCAGCACAAGGGAACTCTCAAAAGAAGAACAAGGCTAGAGGAAGATCTGAGACAAAGAAATCTGACTTTACCAGAGCTGACCAGAGGAAAGCACAAACACAGTCCACCACTACCACAAATAATGCAGTCGAGTTTCCCACATTTGGGGAAATCACAGGGGTCAGCATACCCAGAATGCAATGAATGAACCTCACTCTGGGAAAACAATCTTCATGACAATAGTATCTCCTATGCAAAATAAGTATGATTTGGGATAGGGCTGGGGAGGGCCGCTGCTCAGGCACATCTCTGTCAAGTAAAGGAGATTCAACTGAGGCAGCACAAGGGAACTCTCATCTGGGGACAACAACTGCAGGGAGAACACATATTTTCAGATGAACATGGGGTGGCAGAAGGCTGCCTAATACTGAAGCACCCCCAAACAACAAACCAAATGCAACAACTAGTGCAAGCATTCCTGGGGGATGGCCTGCAGCAGATGGATTTGAATATGGTGATGTCATCCAAGCAGTGGGTCAAAGTTGGCTTCAACCCTTGTCTGCATATGAAAAGAGAAAAGGAGCGTGCAGGGCATGGAGGCCTTTTGTGGTGCTTGGATGACCCCTAGTTCGCATTAAGCACCCCCACCCTCCTTCGGTGTGGGGCTCATGTTGGCCATTCCCCAGCCCCTGAAGCATTCAAGCTGATTTCTTGCAGCAGCTGGGCACTGTAACAGCTCCAGAGCTGCTCTGTAAAGCAAGTAAAAGGGTGTGGGCCCTGCAGCACTACCCGTAGTTTGCATTGTGCATTGGGAGGCACAAAGTAAGCAGACGGGAGGAGAAGTCAGGATAGTGCACAAGGGTATAGAAGGGAGGGGCTCAAGAAAAAAGAAGTGGAACCAGACAGCAAACTAGGCTGGAGAGAGACCTGAGACAAAGAGATCTGAATTACATGAGAGCCGACCAGGGAAAACTCAAATTATGCAGTCAAGTTTCCCACATTTGGGGAAATCGCAGGGGCAGCACACCCAGAGTGCAATGGGTGAGCCTTGCCCTGGGAGAAGCAACTTCATGATCATAGTATCTCACCTGGCAGGTAAGTAGGAGTTGGGCTAGAGCTGGGGAGGGTCGCTGCTCGGGCACCCCCCTGTCAAGTGAAGGAGATCCAACTGAGGCAGCACAAGGGAACTCTCGAAAGAAGAACAAGGCTAGAGGAAGATCTGAGACAAAGAAATCTGAATTTTACCAGAGCTGACCAGAGGAAAGCACAAATACAGTCCCCCACTACCACAAATAATGCAGTCGAGTTTCCCACATTTGGGGAAATCACAGGGGTCAGCATACCCAGAATGCAATGAATGAACCTAACCCTGGGAGAACAATCTTCATGACCATGGTATCTCCTATGCAAAATAAGTATGATTTGGGATAGGGCTGGGGAGGGCCGTTGCTCAGGCACATCTCTGTCAAGTAAGTTGCATTTGATTTGTTGTTTGGGGGTGCTTCAGTATTAGGCAGCCTTCTGCCCTACCATGTTCATCTGAAAATATGTGTTCTCCCTGCAGTTGTTGTCCCCAGATGAGAGTTCCCTTGTGCTGCCTCAGTTGAATCTCCTTTTGGAGAAGACCTCAATAAGATTGTAGCTGATCTGGCTACTGCTAAAACAGCTTGCCTACCTAGTATGACTCCTACCACGCAGAAGGCTAAAAGTACTTTTCTTGGCCCTTTCATCCTCCAGGTAAAGCGTACCCAAGGTCAGGCATACCCAAAGCAAGCTCATGTTTCCAGACCTGCCAAGCCCAGACTGAAGCAATCCTGGGCTGCCCATCAGCCTGCTTCCAAAACGGACAAGCCTGCCGCATGACGGTGCAGGCCTCCCTCTGGGGGATCCCAGGGTGGGGGGCCCGACTTCTAGGTTTGGCAAAGAAAGGTATAATTCTAAGCTAGAGAATTCTGTTTGGAGCTCACCTTGTACTTTGTGAAGAAATAATCAGCATTGTGGCTGAGCAGATACATGTAGTGTGTGGCTGCAAACTGCATGGATCTGCTGCGTTGTAATGCTGATTCTTTTTTTTTGCAAAGTACCAATAGCTTCATATAATGTTCACAATTTTTATGCAGGATCAAATAGCTCAATAGGTAGGGTGTTTGATTAGAATTCAACAGGTTATAGGTTTGAATCCTGGGTATGGTAGTTTGAGATGTGTTATTTAATAAAGTATGTTGTTCTGACTGCCGGCATCCTATCACCTGGGATATCATACTAAATAAATGGAGTTGATCAAATTTTTTTTTTTTTTTAACTAGGGACAATTTCCAGATACTTCCCTTTATAACTGAGATTGCCCCCTGGAACTTCACATCAGTTGACAACTATGCATGAGTGGGCAGTGCTTGCCCTGGATCTGTCCACCCATTTATGTGCCGCCATAAAATAAAGCATGACTAACAGTTATCCTGGGCGTACACTACACAATTATCTGTCAGGCTATCTATCCAGTCTGGATGGTTGGAATGAAAATCTGGTAATGTATAGGAGCAAATGTCAATTAACCATTTGCTCCCAAACACTAGAAAAGTGGTCAAAAATGGTCATTACACAAATTGGTTAAACCCAAAATTTAACCAATTTGTTTAGGGGACCATTTTTGTCCATTTTTTAGTGTTTGAGAGTAAATCGTTGATGGTCATTTGCTCACATAGATAACCGGATTTCTATTCCAACCAGCCAGTGTTGGAGAGATGGTCTGCCAGATTACATAATGCATACCAGAGCCATAACTAGACTTTTTGGTGCCCTGTGACAGAGAATTATATGCCCTCCCCCCCATTTTTGCAATATGGACAAAAGGCGCATGCCTTGTGGGGAAGGGGCATAACAAGATTGGTCTCAGAGAAAGCACATGAGATATGAAGATATATCTAGTATACTTGACACTCAATGGTTTGTGGTATTGCAGGGGTGCCCTCCTTAAATGCATATACAGTCACACATGGCATGTTTGTGTAAATGGCATATCAGCAGTCAGCACTAACTGGTGACATGCCATTTGTACAAGTAAGCCATGTGTGACTAATATATAAACATACTTTATTAAATAACACCTCAAACTATCATACCCAGGATTCAAACCTAAAACCTGTTAAATTCTAATCAAACACCCTACCCATTGAGCTACTTGATCCTGCATCTATTCTAACCTCCAAAAACAGATTCAGTTGCATTTTCCAGCGTGTTTTGTTTGCGCCTTTGCAAATGTCTTACATCGACAAACTTATTTAGTACTATTTTGCAAATAGGGTTACATTGTCGCAACATTGTGTTCCCTAATTGCTTGATTTTTTAAATGCAAAAATTGATAAAGACACCTGATAATTGCTCTGTGGAGTCTTCTTTTGTGTCTACTTCTTATCTACATTTAATTCCCTACCTATAATCAAGGCATTTTTAAATGCTGGGTGCTGCCAGGACGTGAGGCCTACCTAGTCTTTAGATCTGAATTTGAATGTACTTGTGAACTAACTTAATTTCCTACTTCTAAATTCATTCCTAAATTCACTACTTACATTAATCCTGTAGTTGGGCATTTTGAGCCTTCAATTGTGGGCATTGTTTTGTGTCCAGACCAGCAGCTGGTGGTGTGCATTTGCTGGAAAGGCATCGAAGACCTCCGATATGCTGCATCTCCTGATGTGTGTCTGCCTCAAGTGGCTGTCAGCAAATGCATGCTAGACACCCCATTCCAAGCTGATTGTGACATCACGGAACATGCATCATAGAACAGGCATGCTAGAACATGGGTCTTCAACCTGCGACCCTCCAGCTGCTGTGGAACTACATATCCCAGCATGCCCTGCCTCAGTTTTAGCATACCTTAAAAGCAAAACTGTGGCAGGGCATGCTGGGATGTGTAGTTTCACAGCAGCTGGAGGGCCACAGGATGAAGACCCATGTGCTAGAACCAAACCGCAGGTACATTGAATGCTAGCAAGCTGAATGTTTAAATCCTTTTTGTTCCGCAGCATTCCAATGCGGAAGATTCCATGGAACCAGAGATTATTCCATTGAGAAGGACATGCTGCCTGGATGACTGCACTGTGCAAATTAAATCACGGAGCCAGTTGGCTTGTGGGGTGGCTCTGGTGACTGGGTGGTTGGGTGGGCGGTGTGTCGGAGGTGGAGCACATGCAAATGAATGTGTATCATCCAGCTAGTGAGAGAGAAAACTCATGTAGGAGTGTGCCTGCTTGTCAGTGAGTTATGCACCTTGCCAGACGTCAAATCTACATGGAGCAACTGGAGGGGACAAGAGCAGGTTTGGAAAATATAGACAGAAGAGCATATATGCTGGCGCATTCTCCATGATTGTGTCAGCTTATGTTTTGGTGCACTGCACTTTCCTCCACTAAGTTTTAGCCATTTTGTTTAAACGCAAGTGTAGTTGCTTCTCGCTCTTTTGGCTGTGATATTGTATTGTGGTTGAAGAGTCTGCTGGAGGGATTGTTTTCTTCATTGGCGAGAGACTGAAGATATTCCAGGATGGAAGGCTTGGGAACACTATCCGTTTTTCAGTTGTGGAAGAGTTGAAAGACCGGATTGGACTACATTCTATAGTAAAGGGTATCTTTGTATTTATTAATCCTCCCTTTATATGTGTCTGTCTTTCAATAAAGCTTTGGGCTTGTGATTCCGTCACCCTCTTACACTCCACACCCATAGCCTTATTAACTATTGTATTGTTTAAATGTATAGTGCAGTTCATGATTTATAGTGTAGGCTGACCTGTGCTGTAGTTCTTGAACTGTACTATACCGACAGCATTTGTATTGTGTTTTGGCTGTGCTGCAACACAGTACTTATGTGTGTAATGTTTATGTATGTTTTTTTGCTTCTTTATGTCAATAAAGACTGCTTTTTTAATCCAATATCTGAAAACAATCAATGTTTATCTTTGATGGCAATAGAAGTGGTATGATATTTGCTGCTTTTGAAAGGCAATATCTGATATGTCCCCTATCTGGGAACCATATATTAAATGGCTTTTCAGAAAAGGGAGATGGGAGAAGAGCTTTCAGTACTTGTAGGACCGATGCACATTTCCTATTCTAGCCTCCAAAAACAGATTCAGTTGCATTTTCCAGCGTGTTTTGGATGCGCCTTTGCAAATGTCTTACATCGACAAACTTATTTAGTACTATTTTGCAAATAGGGTTACATTGTTGCAACATTGTGTTCCCTAATTGCTTGATTTTTTAAATGCAACAATTGATAAAAACACCTGATAACTGCTCTGCGGAGTCTTATTTTGTGTCTACTTCTTATCTACATTTAATTCCGTACCTCTAATCAAGGCATTTTTAAATGCTGGCGGCTGCCAGGACGTGAGGCCTACCTAGACTTTAGATCTGAATTTATTGAATGTACTTGTGAACTAACTTAATTTCCTACTTCTAAATTCATTCCTAAATTCACTACTTACATGAATCCTGTAGTTGGGCATTTTGGGACTTCGATTGTGGGCATTGTTTTGTGTCCAGACCAGCAGCAGGTGGTGTGCATTTGCTGGAAAGGCATCGAAGACCTCCGATATGCTGCATCTCCTGATGTGTGTCTCCCTCAAGTGGCTGTCAGCAAATGCCTGCTAACCCCATTCCAAGCTGATTGTGACATCACGGAACATGCATCATAGAACAGGCATGCTAAAACATGGGTCTTCAACCTGCGACCCTCCAGCTGCTGTGGAACTACATATCCCAGCATGCCCTGCCTCAGTTTTAGCATACCTTAAAAGCAAAACTGTGGCAGGGCATGCTGGGATGTGTAGTTTCACAGCAGCTGGAGGGCCACAGGATGAAGACCCATGTGCTAGAACCAAACCGCAGGTACATTGAATGCTAGCAAGCTGAATGTTTAAATCCTTTTTGTTCCGCAGCATTCCAATGCGGAAGATTCCATGGAACCAGAGATTATTCCATTGAGAAGGACATGCTGCCTGGATGACTGCACTGTGCAAATTAAATCACGGAGCCAGTTGGCTTGTGGGTGGCTCTGGTGACTGGGTGGTTGGGTGGGCGGTGTGTCGGAGGTGGAGCACATGCAAATGAATGTGTATCATCCAGCTAGTGAGAGAGAAAACTCATGTAGGAGTGTGCCTGCTTGTCAGTGAGTTATGCACCTTGCCAGACGTCAAATCTACATGGAGCAACTGGAGGGGACAAGAGCAGGTTTGGAAAATATAGACAGAAGAGCATATATGCTGGCGCATTCTCCATGATTGTGTCAGCTTATGTTTTGGTGCACTGCACTTTCCTCCACTAAGTTTTAGCCATTTTGTTTAAACGCAAGTGTAGTTGCTTCTCGCTCTTTTGGCTGTGATATTGTATTGTGGTTGAAGAGTCTGCTGGAGGGATTGTTTTCTTCATTGGCGAGAGACTGAAGATATTCCAGGATGGAAGGCTTGGGAACACTATCCGTTTTTCAGTTGTGGAAGAGTTGAAAGACCGGATTGGACTACATTCTATAGTAAAGGGTATCTTTGTATTTATTAATCCTCCCTTTATATGTGTCTGTCTTTCAATAAAGCTTTGGGCTTGTGATTCCGTCACCCTCTTACACTCCACACCCATAGCCTTATTAACTATTGTATTGTTTAAATGTATAGTGCAGTTCATGATTTATAGTGTAGGCTGACCTGTGCTGTAGTTCTTGAACTGTACTATACCGACAGCATTTGTATTGTGTTTTGGCTGTGCTGCAACACAGTACTTATGTGTGTAATGTTTATGTATGTTTTTTTGCTTCTTTATGTCAATAAAGACTGCTTTTTTAATCCAATATCTGAAAACAATCAATGTTTATCTTTGATGGCAATAGAAGTGGTATGATATTTGCTGCTTTTGAAAGGCAATATCTGATATGTCCCCTATCTGGGAACCATATATTAAATGGCTTTTCAGAAAAGGGAGATGGGAGAAGAGCTTTCAGTACTTGTAGGACCGATGCACATTTCCTATTCTAGCCTCCAAAAACAGATTCAGTTGCATTTTCCAGCGTGTTTTGGATGCGCCTTTGCAAATGTCTTACATCGACAAACTTATTTAGTACTATTTTGCAAATAGGGTTACATTGTTGCAACATTGTGTTCCCTAATTGCTTGATTTTTTAAATGCAACAATTGATAAAAACACCTGATAACTGCTCTGCGGAGTCTTATTTTGTGTCTACTTCTTATCTACATTTAATTCCGTACCTCTAATCAAGGCATTTTTAAATGCTGGCGGCTGCCAGGACGTGAGGCCTACCTAGACTTTAGATCTGAATTTGAATGTACTTGTGAACTAACTTAATTTCCTACTTCTAAATTCATTCCTAAATTCACTACTTACATGAATCCTGTAGTTGGGCATTTTGGGACTTCGATTGTGGGCATTGTTTTGTGTCCAGACCAGCAGCAGGTGGTGTGCATTTGCTGGAAAGGCATCGAAGACCTCCGATATGCTGCATCTCCTGATGTGTGTCTCCCTCAAGTGGCTGTCAGCAAATGCCTGCTAGACACCCCATTCCAAGCTGATTGTGACATCACGGAACATGCATCATAGAACAGGCATGCTAAAACATGGGTCTTCAACCTGCGACCCTCCAGCTGCTGTGGAACTACACATCCCAGCATGCCCTGCCTCAGTTTTAGCATACCTTATAGCAAAACTGTGGCAGGGCATGCTGGGATGTGTAGTTTCACAGCAGCTGGAGGGCCACAGGATGAAGACCCATGTGCTAGAGCCAAGCCGCAGGTACATTGAATGCTAGCAAGCTGAATATTTAAATCCTTTTTGTTCCGCAGCATTCCAATGCGGAAGATTCCATGGAACCAGAGATCCTTCCATTGAGAAGGACATGCTGCCTGGATGACTACACTGTGCAAATTAAATCACGGAGCCAGTTGGTTTGTGGGTGGCTCTGGTGACTGGGTGGTTGGGTGGGTGGTGTGTCGGAGGTGGAGCACATGCAAATGATTGTGTATCATCCAGCTAGTGAGAGTGAAAACTCATGCAGGAGTGTGCCTGCTTGTCAGTGGGTTATGCACCTTGCCAGACGTTAAATCTACATAGAGCAGCTGGAGGGGACAAGAGCAGGTTTGCAAAATATAGATAGAAGAGCATATATGCTGGCGCATTCTCCATGATTGTGTCAGCTTATGTTTTGGTGCACTGCACTTTCCTCCACTAAGTTTTAGCCATTTTTGTTAAGCTCAAGTGTAGTTGCTTCTCGGCCTTTTGGCTGTGATCTTGTATTGTGGTTGAAGGGTCTGCTGGAGGGAGGGATTGCTTTCTTCATTGGCGAAAGACCAAAGACATTACACACATAAGTACAGTGTTGCAGCACAGCCAAAACACAATACAAATGCTGACGGTATAGTACAGTTCCAGAACTACAGCACAGGCCAGCCTACACTATAAATCATGAACTGCACTATACATTTAAACTATACAATAATACAACAGTTAATAAGGCTATGGGTGTGGAGTGTAAGAGGGTGAGGGATTCACAAAACCGAAGCTTTATTGTAACACAGACACATATAAGGGGAGGGTCAATAAATAGAAAGATATCCTTTACTATAGAATGTAGTCCAATCCGACCTCTGTGCTCTTCCACAACTGAAAAACAGATAGTGTTCCCAAGCCTTCCATCCTGGAATATCTTTGGTCTTTCGCCAATGAAGAAAACAATCCCTCCCTCCAGCAGACCCTTCAACCACGATACAAGATCACAGCCAAAAGGCCGAGAAGCAACTACACTTGAGCTTAACAAAAATGGCTAAAACTTAGTGGAGGAAAGTGCAGTGCACCAAAACATAAGCTGACACAATCATGGAGAATGCGCCAGCATATATGCTCTTCTATCTATATTTTGCAAACCTGCTCTTGTCCCCTCCAGCTGCTCTATGTAGATTTAACGTCTGGCAAGGTGCATAACCCACTGACAAGCAGGCACACTCCTGCATGAGTTTTCTCTCTCACTAGCTGGATGATACACAATCATTTGCATGCGCTCCACTTCCGACACACCACCCACCCAACCACCCAGTCACCAGAGCCACCCACAAGCCAACTGGCTCCGTGATTTAATTTGCACAGTGTAGTCATCCAGGCAGCATGTCCTTCTCAATGGAAGGATCTCTGGTTCCATGGAATCTTCCGCATTGGAATGCTGCGGAACAAAAAGGATTTAAATATTCAGCTTGCTAGCATTCAATGTACCTGCGGCTTGGCTCTAGCACATGGGTCTTCATCCTGTGGCCCTCCAGCTGCTGTGAAACTACACATCCCAGCATGCCCTGCCACAGTTTTGCTATTAAGGTATGCTAAAACTGAGGCAGGGCATGCTGGGATGTGTAGTTCCACAGCAGCGGGAGGGTCGCAGGTTGAAGACCCATGTTTTAGCATGCCTGTTCTATGATGCATGTTCCATGATGTCACAATCAGCTTGGAATGGGGTGTCTAGCAGGCATTTGCTGACAGCCACTTGAGGGAGACACACATCAGGAGATGCAGCATATCGGAGGTCTTCGATGCCTTTCCAGCAAATGCACACCACCTGCTGCTGGTCTGGACACAAAACAATGCCCACAATCGAAGTCCCAAAATGCCCAACTACAGGATTCATGTAAGTAGTGAATTTAGGAATGAATTTAGAAGTAGGAAATTAAGTTAGTTCACAAGTACATTCAAATTCAGATCTAAAGACTAAACACAAAACACAAAATAAGACTCCACAGAGCAATTATCAGGTGTCTTTATCAATTGTTGCATTTTAAAAATCAAGCAATTAGGGAACACAATGTTGCGACAATGTAACCCTATTTGCAAAATAGTACTAAATAAGTTTGTCGATGTAAGACATTTGCAAAGGCGCAAACAAAACACGCTGGAAAATGCAACTGAATCTGTTTTTGGAGGTTAGAAAAGATGCAGGATCAAGTAGCTCCATGGGTAGGGTGTTTGATTAGAATTCAACAGGTTATAGGTTTGAATCCAGGGTATGATAGTTTGAGGTGTTATTTAATAAAGTATGTTTATATATTAGTCACACATGGCTTACTTGTACAAATGGCATGTCACCAGTTAGTGCTGACTGTTGATATGCCTTTTGCACTAAAACAAATTAAAATGGTAAAAGTTATTGTACTTTAAGTAAAAATAAAAGCTAAAATATCAATCCCAGTTTTGGATTACTTTAATGAACAAAAAAAAAATGCATATAGCAAAGGATAGTTTCAATCTGCCTACCTCTGGGTTATGGGCCCAGCATGCTTCCATTGCAGTACTCTGCTGCACATGTAAGTGCAAGAGATCCTGAAGCACTCACTCATCATGCGAAAGTACCAATGTGTTTCTTCATTGGTTGCTGGAAGAAACATCTTACAAAAACTCTCCAGATTATTGACTTTTTAAAGTTTTTCTAGGAAACGTTCTAGATGAATGCTTATTAATCTTTGTCAGTATGTACTTTTTGCAAAGTGTCTCTGTGGCGCAATCGGTTAGTGTGTTCAGCTATTAATCAAAAGGTTGGTGGTTCAATCCCACCCAGGGACGTAATTGACCTTGTAATCAGATTTTGGTGATATTTAAGTAGACAAGTCAAAATTGCAAACCCCCTCTTATGGTGTAGGGTACCTGGCCTTCTCTGATGTAATCAGAGTTAGATTTGATTAAGTGATTTTATAAAAAAAACAGCTAGGAAGCACAATTTAGCAGTGGGTTGCAGAGAAAAAGAAAAATGCTGGCAGAAAAATCCAATTGAGTGATTAAACAGCTCTTCATTTTCTGGGTTTATTTTTATGATAACAAATTTGTTCTCTGAAAAGTGTCCACAAAGCCAAGTATCTGATTAACATCTTTGTAGGGATGTTTTTTCACCTATTACTAAATTAAACTTGCTTCATTGGAAAGGCAGCAAGATGCATCCTCATTTCAATATCTACGGAAATAATACAGGTTGACACCAGGAAACATTAACGCCACTGCATCTTTGCTGTTTTCTCATGTGGAAGTCTGTTTAATGTGAAAACAAGGTGATATCTAATTAGCACACAGGTAAGGAATTAAGAAAATCTTTATTTAAGGGTGAAGATGTTTCTCACAAAATCGTTGCCCCAATGCATCATTGAAATTCAAGCTGGAAAGATGATTTTAATATATCACTTGTACATTTTGTATTGCTCTTCTGGTGACAATGTAGTTTGTTTTTGTCAATTACCATTTTAATAATCGGGTAAAGAAAATTAATTGGATTTTTGAAAGAAAACAATACTGTCAATATACTATTAAAACAAATTAAAATGGTAAAAGTTATTGTACTTTAAGTAAAAATAAAAGAGCAAAAATATCAATCCCAGTTTTGGATTAATTTAATTAACAAAAAAAAATGCATATAGCAGAGGATAGTTTCAATCTGCCTACCTCTGGGTTATGGACCCAGCATGCTTCCATTACAGTACTCTGCTGCACATGTAAGTGCAAGAGATCCTGAAGCACTCACTCGTCATGGGAAAGTACCAATGTGTTTCTTCATTGGTTGATGGAAGAAACATCTTACAAAAACTCTCCACATTATTGACTTTTTAAAATGTTTCTAGGAATCGTTCTAGATGAATGCTTATTAGCCTTTGTCAGTATGTACTTTTGCAAAGTGTCGCTGTGGCGCAATCAGTTAGTGTGTAAGGCTATTAACCAAAAGGTTGGTGGTTTAATCCCACCCAGGGACTTAATTGACCTTGTTATCAGATTTTGGTGATCTTTAAGTAGACAAGTCAAAATTTCAAACCCCCTGTTATGGTGTAGGGTACCTGGCCTTCTCTGATGTAATCAGAGTTAGATTTGATTCAGTGATTTTATAAAAACAGCTAGGAAGCACAATTTAGCAGTGGGTTGCAGAGAAAAAGAAATATGCTGGCAGAAAAATCCAATTGAGTGATTAAACAGCTCTTCATTTTCTGGCTTTATTTTTATGCTAACTAATTTGTTCTCTGAAAAGTGTCCACAAAGCCAAGTATCTGATTAACATATTTGTAGGGATGGTTTTTCACCTATTACTAAATTAAACTTGCTTCATTGGAAAGGCAGCAAGATGCATCCTCATTTCAATATCTACTGAAATAATACAGGTTGACACCAGGAAACATTAACGCCACTGCATCCTTGCTGCTTTCTCATGTGGAAGTCTGTTTAATGTGAAAACAAGGTGATATCTAATTAGCACACAGGTAAGGAATTAAGAAAATCTTTATTTAAGGGTGAAGATGTTTCTCACAAAATCGTTGCCCCAATGCATCATTGAAATTCAAGCTGGAAAGATGATTTTAATATATCACTTGTACATTTTGTATTGCTCTTCTGGTGACAATGTAGTTTG